>NW_010330516.1:457-17069 GCF_000700745.2 Antrostomus carolinensis
TGTGTCCCTCCTCTGGACACTCTCCAGCAGCTTTAGATCCTTTTTCTCCTGTGGTGCCCAAACTGCCCCCAGCACTGGAGGTGAGGCCACACCAACATCAGTCCTGCAGGGACGGGGCAGAGGGAAACGGGTGCTGCACAGCGGCACAGACCGAGCTGGGACAGCCACTGAAGTCCCACCAGCACATGGGGTTTCAGTTAGGAATCGGGTGGCAGTGGGACATCACAGAGTCTGGTTTTACCATAAAAGCATTTCCACTCTGAAAGGTGAAGGTTTGAACACGACGCCACACACCGCTGTGAGGAATAAAGCCCACGGAGATGACAATCAGCTCGGTCAGGAACAGAAAAGATCTGTGCAGGGTGCTCAACGTCCCAGCTTCCTTCTCAAACACATCTTGTCTTATTTCCACCACCCAGCCTGGTCACCTGTGGCCACAGTGAAGGCAGGAGCTGTGGTGAGGCGCTGCTGCCTGGGGTGCTTCTACATTCAGATGTCAATGGTGGGTCACCAAAGCCACCGCATCCTTCTGAGATAAGGTTCAGCTGATGAAGGGTTCCCGTAAGTGACTCGAGCACACAGAAGACACTGCAGAAGTTAAAAATAACAAGCATTAAAAAAACCAACCCCAAACCTTTGTCAGCGTGGCCTCAAGTGGCCGCTGGAGGTTGATACAGATGCTTCAAGGTCCAACAGCGCTCTCAAATCATTAGTTTTTGGGATTTGTAAGGACACAAAGTCTTGGGACAGACATACTAGATGTAGTCACACAAACAAGGCAGCACCTCCCTGATGCTCCATGGTGTCATTGGTGGCTGCTGTGCTGGCCTGTGACACAGCAGAGCCAGGTGGGTCAGCCCCTGGAGCTCCAGGGGTGCTCAGCAGTCCCAGCTCCACGGCTCTATCCCCACCATCATGTATTGATGTTTTAAACTCTTGCGTGCCCAGAAGCTTCCTGCTTGCCAAGTCCTCCAGGTGATGGGACACTAGCAGGGCTACAGCTGTTCAAGACCACTGCTCCACCTGCTCTAGAAGGACCACACACCACCACCCAAGGGGAGCCAGGACTGAAACAACTGGCTCTGTGGTTTGTCCCTCTTGTTGCTCAGACTCCCAGCACATCATTTCCTCTTTACACCACTGACCTGACATACCTGGGCTTCCAGAAAGATCTGCTGCTGTTGTTTCAGCAACCAAAACCAGTTATTTTCCAGCCTGTCATCAAGGACATGGCATGGTTAAGGCCACCATCCATACAGCTGGCTAAAGGCATCTTTGTTTTTTTCCTCATGGAAGAGCAAACACCACACTTCTCACGAGCTGACGGCAAGCTCACCGTGTAAGCCATCTGCAGCAGATGGTGTCTAGACGTTCAACATCACCAGATGTTCCAGCTCTACCTGGAAGTTCACTTCTGCTCTTCAGCTCTGGGGCCAGGGGCACTGGAAGCACAGAAGGGTAATTAGTGCTGATACTTGGACACAAACACAGAGCTGAGCCCTCTTTGCGTTTCACTCCGACACACAAATCCTGATGTTCACCAGAGCTTGAGCCAACTGTGCTGCTGCTTCAAAACTGGGGTTTTATCGCTGCCCTGGACTCGCCAAACACTTGTATCCAGGGCAAAAAACCACCTCAATTTCCACAGCAACTAATCATTTTTCCTGAAAGTAACCAACATGTGAAATACAGTTACAGGAGATCAACAAACCACACCCAGGTACCCAAGAAACTGAGGAAGACATTTGTATTTTCCTTCTTCTGAAAAAAAATACATCCACCTTCTGCACTTCTAGAGAACAGGTGCACATCAGGGCCAGCAGGATGCTGGGTGGCCGCTTACGAGAAGGAACCAGTTCCAGTGAAGCTTTTGCTCAACCACAGAGTTTTTGGTTCTTTTTCTTTCCCCTTTTTGAGGTCTGCAGAACCTGTGGCCAGAGAGCAGCACTTGCTCCTGCAGTGGCACAGGCCACCAGAGCCTTTCCCTTGTCAACCAGCTCGTTTGGCCCCAGGGCTTTGCCCCCTGCCATGCTCTGGGTGAACAAACCCAACCAGGTCACCTCCAGCCAGAGCAGCTACCCTGTGAGAAGCATTTTGGGAGAGCAAAGGTCTTTTGATGCTTCATGAGCAGCCTCCATCCCCAAAGGGAACACAGGTCAGGAGCTGAAGCTCCCTAGGGACAGCAAACACCTCACACCTTTAGGCTGAAGATTTTGTTACTACCCAAGAGAATCAAATCCAATTCCTCCTCCCCCATATCATCTCTTGGTGTGTTCAGCCTGGAGGAGACTGAGAGGAGATCTCCTGGGGGTCTAGAACTTCCTCCCAAGGGGAAGAGGAGGGGCAGGTGCTGATCTCTTCTCTCTGGCCACCAACGAATGCCAGGAGCAGAGGACATGGCAGGAAGATGTGGCAGGGGAGGGTGAGGTTGGCCATGAGGAAAAGGTTCTTGAGGCAGAGGGTGGTGGAGCCCTGGAACAGGCTCCCCAGGGAGGAGCTGATGGCACCAAGCCTGACAAGATTCCAGCAGCATTTGCCCAAGGCCCTCAGGGACATGGTGTGAATGTTGGGCTTGTCCTGTGCAGGGACAGGAGTTGGACTCCAGCATCCTGGTGGGTCCCTCCCAGCTCACAGCACTTGATGGTTCTGGGATTGTCCTTTACCTGCAACTCCACCCACCATTGTCCTGCACCAGGTCACAGCTTCGGGCTCTGCAGTGGCACTGGGTACGGTTCCAGCAGCTGGACACCAAGAAATCCCCCCAGAACACTCGTGAGTTTCCAGCAGCAAACTGCTCTGTTTTCACTGCAGCACACCTGACAGGTTAAAGCCAGAGGAGCTCCCACAAGCCAGGGCACTGTGACCCTTCATTGGGACCTTTCCCCCAACACCAGCAGCACAGCAGACACCAGGGGACAGCTCTGCAGGCTGATGTGCTCCAGGGAGCTCAGCTAAAAGCTGCATCAGCACTGCACCTGCGATAGGATCCTTCCTTCTACTGCCATCATCCCACCACCAGTAGTGAAAGAAAGAAGGGAAATAAAAACCCCCAAACTTCATCCCTGTGGGCATGTTCCTCATCCTGCTTTGCACTTCCAGCACAACCAGGTCAGAGGAGAACAGCAGATGAGAGCAACTCATGGGATCCTGCAATGGGCAGGAGAGAAATGTCCATCTCCCCAGGGCAGCTGACAGCAAAGCTGGACTCCAGGAGCCCATGGTGGCTTGTGGGGTGCAGCTCTGTCACGGCTGTCCCCACCATCAGCTGCTCATCCCACTCAACTTCAGAGTGGTCCACACTCATCTTGGGTGCTGCAGAGTGGACCTGCAGAAGGACACCAACTTCTAAAGCTTCCCGAGTCCCTCGTGTGCAACAGAAGCACGTCACCATCCCACACGTCCTGTTAACCTGCAAGGGTCAAAGCGATGCCATTAAGAAAACAAAGTTCAGCTTCAAGACATTGGCCATCCAACAGGCAGTAAAAAAAAGCTTTATATTTTATTTCTTGTAAAAATCTTTTAACACATGCAGACTAAAACCAGTGTAAGAAAGTCTCCACCATCGTTTAAACAAATAACTATACTTAAATAGAAGTGTCTGCAATTGACTTGTATAAAAATAAGGTATGTTTTTGCTTTTTTTACAGAAATCCATTCTCCAGTTCTCATATCAATAAACAATACACAACTCTAATACATAGAATTTAACCCAATTGTTGGTTTTTTCCATCAATTCCATACTGCTAAGGTATTATGTGCAAAAGTGGGGAACAGTTTCTTTCCCAAAAGAAGAAAAAGAAAAAAAAAAAAATATTCTACATGTTTTAGAAAATGAGATATTGGGTTTAAATTAATCAAATCCTCGTCGGTTCCTTTTGTTCTCCAAGAAGAGAGTCTTTTGAATGGATGATCTAGAGGAGCCAGAGCTCAGCGCCGGTGCCGGCCGTGCCCCGAGCGACCGCTGCCGTGGTGTTTGCCTTTGTGCGACCTCTCGAAGGAGCGGGACCGCTCGCGCCGGTCTCGGTGGTGGCCCCGCTCGTGCCGGTGCTTCTTGGCAGCCTCGGAATGATCCCTGGATTTGCTCTGGGAACGGGAGCGGGATTTTTTCCTTTTGTGACCGTGTCTATTGGTGCTCTTCAGCTCCTCCCGGCTGTGCTTGGCCTTCAGGTGCGGGGAGCCGTGGTTGTGGTGTCGGCGAGGGCTGCCGCTGTGGCTGCGGGACCTGCTCCGCGACCTCGAGCTGTACGTCCCGGACAGGCTCCGCCTGTTATTGTAACTTACAGAGAAGTGTTGAAAAGTTAAAACATTTCTTCAAAATAAATGGATGCTTAGGAGCTGCCAAGTTACTGGGAGAAACCAGAGATGATTCGTCCCGCAGAGATCACTGATGAATGACAGCAACCATCCCAGAACACCCTCTGAAATCATGGCATGGTTTGAGTTGGAAGGGACCTTAAAGCTCATCCAGTCCCAACCCCCCTGCCAGCAGCAGGGACACCTTCCACTAGACCAGGTTGCTCAAAGCCTCATCCAACCTGGCCTTGAACACTTCCAGGGAGGGGACATGGAGTTCCTTCAAAAACACAGAGCTCAAACCAAAGCCAAACCCAGAACGCGTGGGGCGTTTTCTAACTGTTTGACCTTGTCAAGAACCTTCCCCTCAACACCAGATGCAAGTTGGTTATTGCCTTTTTTCCTTCAGTGATCTGACAGTCAACAATACTTAGGGGAACGCTTCACTGAGATCCAAGCTGGCAGTTTCCAAGTTGGATGTCAGTTTGAAGACTCTTAAAAAAAAATAATAATGATAAAAAAAATGTATCTAGCCAGCAGCTATCGCTGCATCAGCCTAATCTTCCCCGGAACCAGCCAGTGCACCAGGCAGCACTCAGATCCCTCCTCCTGTGCATCTGGAAGAATCCTACAACACAGACAGGCTCCTCTGGCACTTCTCACCACTGCAGAGCAGACCAAGTTCAGAGGCTGCCCTTGCTTAGAACAAATTCCTCGAGAAGATGACTGAAGGGGTAAGACGACCTTACGCTCACTCCATCACCGACTCCCCGTGTACCTGTGCACTCAGTTTCCATTCCACAGCAAAGCTCATACAGCTGGAACAATTAACAGCAGTTACCAACAGAACTGCTTCCTGTCAGGAACCGAGAGCCCAAAGCCAGGCCCCAGTCTGACACTTTTGCTGCCCAGCAGTTACAAGCTTGTGCTGAGCCCCTACAAGCTACTGAAACAGCCCTACGTGAAAAGCCCCGCTGAAATATCCCAGAGAGCTAATAATGACCAAAAAAAAGACACCCCCCAGCAAAAACCCTGCCCCTTTCCCACAACCCCTCACCAACCAAACAACAATCCACCACTTACTGCCGCCTGGGCGTGTGGGATCGAGACCGTGACTTTGTTCGTGACCTGGATCGACTACCGCTTCTGCTGCTTCTGCTTCTCTTGCTTTCTTTTCTCATGCTTGGGGAGGGAAGAGAAGAAAAAACAAAACAAAACAGGGTTACACTTCTGAGATACTCGTTACTTCCATGAAGTAGCTCCAAAGTAGTTCAGTTCAAGAAACTACTTGTACAGAAATCCTCTCTTCACCAGGAAGAGGTTTCGCTCACCCGTTGTAAGGGCTCTTGGAAACTTGCTGCCTCTCTTCTGGCTCTTTTTTAATGGTTTTGGTATTCACAGACACTGGAGTCTTCTCTTCAGTTTTCACTTCTCTTGGGGAAGCTAAGAATGAAATTTAAATTCAAAGTGAGGCATTTTAGTCACAGACTTTGTCATAAACATCCTGTATCCTTTATACATCTCTACCAGTATCTGCACATTGTGTCAGTATGAACTCAACAGCTCCTGTTTCAGCCCAATTTTCTATTTATAGCACGCTGGAGCCAGAGAGTAGTTTGAAGCCAAGTGCCAGCAGGGTGGGGAGAAGAACACCGTGACCTTCAAGCCAAAGCAGAAGCAGCCAGGCTCATGTTGAGATTCAATCCATCAGGGCCCAAGTGGTACAAAATAAAAGCTGTCCTTATGGCCCACAAATACCCAACTTAAATTGTTACCTTTGTCAAAAGAATTAAGACTGAACAGCAAAATTACTGATTTTATTTTTATAATAGTGGTATCAATATAATGAGTAACACAAAACTTATTTAGTTTAGAAGCCAATCTGTCTCTGCAGCAGCTGATAAAGCCCAGAGATGGATTCTTCTTTTCACAGATGGGCTGCTATGGAAGAACACCACATTTTTATCTGGCCTGCTGACACGAGGCAGGGGTGCTGCATTATGACCACATTTTCCTCACTCAATCGGGTTTCAGAGGTTTAATGTAAAAATACAGAAAGGCAGAATTCTGTCAGCAGCTTTCCCTCAGTTCCTCAGCTTCCAAAACCCCACCAGAGATCCTGCTTTCACTCCAACTCTTCTAACTCGGGCTCTCACTCCACAGAAATAAGTTTCAGTGTTTAGTGAGAAATTTACACTTGCCAGTTCAAAGACCTCTGGAAACTCAGATGTCTTGTTCTTCAGGAGAAATAACTGCTACAAATATTGCTTTCTCACAATATGTCCTGAAGTTCCTGAAGAGGCCATATAACAACCGAGGGCCTATGCCTTCTACTTTACCCACCATCGCTGGACCAATGCTCATGGTACCCTTCACATTTGGTTGGTAGTTTACAGATCAGTAGCAGCATTAAGAGGTAAAAAGCAGCAAGACAAAACTAACTGCTCTTTGTACCACTAGAGCTCAGACAGATTGAGTGGCTGGTTCGAGATATGTGTGACAGCAATTTATTCACTGTAATGCCAACAGCACTGCGACCTCCCCTTCTCCATTTCCTGACCACAAGCTGTCTCACTTCACTGCACTTCAACAGTTGGCAAAGACATTAACAAACAGCAGAGTGATTTTCAGAGATACCTGCTGTAAAAGGAACTACCAAGGCTACTGCAACACCCCCCCAAGAGATTAAATCCAGAGTCTCTCTTCACAACACAGTAACACACAGCCCCCTCCTGGGTCATGACATTTTGTCACACAATTATCTGAAGGGTGTGTATTATTAACACATCACTCTCCCATCAGTGGAAGTGTGGAATAAAGCATCCCTTTTCCCTCTCATCTGTGATTTCAAGGTATTGCAATTGGTTTTGTTTTAAAAGAAAGATTTGTCTTGCTTCTTAGTTCTGTGAGAAAGCTTAAACTGACAGCTCGAGACACCTCGGGACACAGATTTAGAAGACTTATTGAATTGTATTATCCAAGTTTCTGTTCAGAAAACAAACTTACATGGTTTGGACGCAGGAGAAAAGCCACCCAGTGTTGAGAGCGCTGGAGTTCCATCCGGATTTAAACCTTTGGCCTTCAGTTTAGCTTCCTGTAGTGCCATTTTCCTCTTTTCTACTTCTTTATCCAGGAATTCATAATTGGGCTGTTAAAGTAACAACATGGTAAGAAGCTGAACTAACACAATTCGTATTTTCATCTCATTTCTGAAAAATTCTCTATTATCTTTCAATCATCTGTCCAGTAATGTGACTAACTTCCTTAACGTGTTCTCACACTCCCCTCCCAAGAGCAGCCACACAGCAGAGCCTTTCCAATTAGCACATTTGCATGCAGGTGTTCTCAAACACACTCAAACCAGCACGAGACAGCTCAAGCTGCACTGAATACTGAACAGGAAAACCAAACATCTCAAAGTTACCTTCTTCCTGGTATAAAGCTTAAGAGTTGTTAAGCATATCTCCTGAATCTCCTCTTCCGTGGTGCCAAAGAGCAAGAACCAGTGAGGACGGGTAGGTAGTGGAATCTGAAAAGAAAACAACCAAAAGCTTCACCAGAGAAATTACACACCAGGCTTTTGTTTCAAATATTTTCTTGAAACCAAATTACTAGCAATAAAAGGCAAACTAAAGACAAAGACTCACCTGCAGAGCTCTAGCAGCGAGATAAATGCAAGCACACGCTATAGTCTCTGGCTGAAAGCGAACAAACACATTTGTTCGAAGGCTGTCATTCATGTAATTCCTAAAAAAAATCAATTAAAAAATTATTAAAGGTTGGATCTCTGCTTTACATCTTTTTATTTAGAGGATAACAAATACTGGAGACTCAATTGACTTTATTATTTTTTCTGTTATTCTATTAAACACTTGGTGTATTTCGAATTATTGTGTTTGAGGTTTACATTTGTTATGTTTTTGTAACAAAAGATTGCACCGTTGCCATCGTTTGTCTGGAAACCCCAATGCAAGTAGCAGTATGGAATGGCCACGTCCTAGGCAGGCACGTTAAGTTACACCGTGAAGTGTCCCCTGAGTTAACAATCACACAAGTACTTATCATCTGTCCAGTTGTTTTGCTTTAAACACCAATGTTCTTGTAATTAAAAATCAATATGTTTAAAAACTCAAATGCAAGCATTAAAGCACGGTATGTTTTTAACCTACCATTTTCCAGAGGCTAGATGCAACCTATAAAGTTCATAAAACATGGCATTTAAATCCTACGTGTGCCTTGAGTCACATTAACTTCATCCAGAGAGAGAGAGAAGCATCCAATTTGCTCACTGAGTGTTGGAAAAAGACCTGTGAGTTAGTAATGGGTCTCCCACTTCACTAAGCTCCTGTTCTCCCACCGAGGTGGCACTGCCCAGCAACACATGCCAAAAAATAAATACATTTAAACAGCAGAGACCTCCAGCCATTGCTACAGTTACTGAGCTACAGGGAAGAAACCAACAGCAGTCAGTAAGGATTGACTCTACAGAAACCCATGCCCAATATGGCTGCTAAGTGAACATGCTGCATGCACTGTCATTTGCTTTGGTTTTTGTTTAAAAAACCCCTTTAAGTTTAGCCAAATGCTAAATCAACAAAATAAATAAATGTTGGCAGAAAGTCTACCCCACGTGTCCTTTAAATACACTACAGTACACAGTAGCTAGGCAACAAAGAAGACATTCAGAAACATTTTTTTTAACAGTTACTTCTAAAAGCAAATATACAAATCCTTTTTGACACCCAGACAGAACTAGAAGATGCTGCCCGATGGATATGGAGCACTTCAGTGAATCTCGGATGAGAGCTTGCACTGGGTTGGCTGGAGAGAAGGGCAGCCAAACAGGCCATCCCCAGGTCATGGGCTGAGGTGCAGAGGGCAGAGCTCTATGACTTACCATCATGGACTACCCTTTAATTAAAGAGTAGAAAAAAGAACAAAGTTAAATTGAGTTCTCCATTACTAGGTTGGAATCAAGCCATGAAAATAGTAAGCAGAAACAAGCACTAAAAATATTTTTAAAGTATTATTATTTATGTAATAACTTACATCTCATTGCTTTGCATATGGATCGTCAGGCTTGTTATTTCTGCTACTATTTTCCTGGCTAGGAAAAGAATGGAAAAATAACAACTTACCAGGCTGTCTGAACCAGGGTTTGATTACGTTCACATTCTAAGACTTGTAAATACATAACAATGATCTGAGGAATAAGAGAGGGGAAAAAAAGAGTCTCAGTTTTAACATACAAAGCAAGAGTAAGGAAGTAACTACATCTGGCCAAACTATTCCAAAACAATGGTCCCCCCTCCCTTTCTAAGCACACACCATAAAATCATGTGCAGACAATTCTTTATTTACTGTTTTTCTATGATTTTCAAACCATCCACCTTTAACATTTCCCAAGGAAGCAACTTCTACCCAAGTCAACATGACTATTTGCCCAAGCACTCTGGCAAAAGCATTCATCAGAAGTACTAAGGAATAAAGAAAAGAAATCAGGTCATTTTTACACCTGCATTTCTCGTCCCACAGCTCACAATGATGTCATCAAGGTAGAATAATAGCTACAATTATATTATTTTTGATAACTCACCTTATGTGGATGCTTGACATGAACACAAAATCCCAACTCCTTCAGTACCCTCCTTTCTGCTTTGATTACTTGGTTTTTGGTGTTTATGTAGTTCTGATCAAGTATCAGGGGGCTTGGAGTCCTATAGTTTGCAAGAAATAAAATCAAAACTGTTTTGCATATCCAAAACCAGCGGCAACTCTGTTTTCCCTTCCAACCAACTAATGGCAACAGAAACCGGTTTGCAACTCCTGCAAGCAAGTTTAAGCATTAATCTTGTGCTGTCCAAGTTTAGATGAAACTAGTTTAGTTTCTGGTTTTGACTAGCTATAGATTAGATGGCTAAGATAAAAAAATAAATAAATAAAAATCTTCTGCTACTGTGTATGCAAACTACACTGGTCCAGCTGCTGGAACTAAAGCCACCTTCACAGGGAAGATCTCAGAGAATCTTTACACTTCACAACAGATGTGGGGGAAGGAGTGGGATACAACTGCCTCTGCTGGGTAGGGCTTCCAAGCAGATGTAAGCTACAAGAGGTTTTTTTACTGATATTAAAGTAGCAAGCTGGTGCTTTCTGAGTTGCAGTTTCCCATACATTGGAAGATGAGATTATTCAGATGTTCAGAGAACAAGACAGCCCTGCTACTGTGATATATGAAAAGCCCAGTAAAGCAAGGGATGTAACCTGTGAAATGGTGACACATCTGCCTGTGGCTCTAACACTGCACCCACTCCTCAGTGGGCACCACGTCACTTCTGCTATTTGCATGTGCAAAACAAGAGCTCATTTCACACAGAAAGATTCCCAGGTCTAGCACTAGGCAAGTCCTAATTCCTTCCAAATCCAACACCTGAACTCTCCAAAGCATTTTCATTTTAACTCAAATTACTTGCTGCATGCTTCAGGCACAAGGGTCACACTCCATTTTTCATGCTTTTCTTTGTCTGTGCTTAACTTGACCTTTCAACATTCCACATTGTGTCTTTTCATCCACTTCCTCCTCAAGACAGACCAGCTTTTTCCCCACCTCACATACTCCTCATGCTTTCCAAACACAGCATGGTTTTGCAACTAGTTACTCTCTAATAAATCACAGTCTGTTTACATGATCAACCTGGTACACCTCAAGCACTGGTGATAAATTTGACATTACCTTCAAAAAGAAAAACAAACAAACAAAAAAAGTAATTCAAAGTGGATTCAAAACACAGCTTCTGTTTTATCAGAGAAAATAGTTCACTACTAACTCGTCATTTTTGATTCCATGCCAGTTCCATAAGTGGATTACACTTTAGGTCACAGAGTAGAAAATTACTCAAAAAAAATAGGTTTCCACCCCAGAAACAAAGGCTCAATTTAATTACAAGGCTAGCTGACCCAACTTCAGTAATCCACAATTTATGGTAAGACTTCTGCAGTCACCTGGTAGGATGCTAATTACCATTGCTCAAAGGATACAACAAGCCACCCAAGTCACTAGTAAAAGCATCATGGTGTGTAACCATGCACTGAAGCTCTCCCTCCTCTTTCCAAGGGGCTGAGGAACAGCTCCTGGGAGGTTTGAGAGGCTCTACTGCACCTTCCTGGTGCCAGCAATGACCTACAACTCAAGTACAGGCCTTACTACTTCTGTCTCCTAAAAATAAAGAGCAATGTTTTCCATGTTACAGAGAGATTAACTTCTCCAGTTGAGTGTTAACACATCAGGGCAGGTTTACAAAGTTTGTGGTTTCAGCTGCTCTAAATACCATCCAGTCAGAATATGGGTTGGTTTTTGGTTTTTCTCCATAAATTAACTAGAAAAGAAACATTTTTAAATCTTCTATAAGGTAACTACTTCAGTAGAGAGGCTCTGGTTTTATCTGAACACTCAAACACCACAAAGGCTGGCTGAACACAATGCTCTGGAGCAGGAGACTGGCAGAACCAAGCTAAAGTTCTTCCAGTCAAACTGATTCACTTCCCACTGGTTTCAACTAACTATACTGGGGTTTATAACAACACTTCTTCCAGTATTGCTTTACACAGCGTTATCTAGAGATCACTGGCACTAGCAGGATCTGCAAGGCATCATTCAGAGCGAGTTTAGGTGTCCGGGCTCAGTTTATCTTGTTAGGAGAACACTTCATCAGAGGTGACAAATCTTGGATGAAGCTGTTGGGGCAGCTATGAATTCCAGTCTATAAGAAAAAGAAATCAACAGCGGGACAACATGACTGCATGGGACCATCCAACAACCTGCTGAGGGATAACTATCCTCCACGTGCCTTAGTTCTCTGAAAGCCATGCAAGAAAGCCAGGATTATGGAACTCAGTAAGGCAGTTACAGTACAACAGGAAAGACTGTGAGCCTCACTGCACTTCACATTTCCACTCTGCTCCTACAGGCCCACAGGATCAGCACAAGCAGTTCAGACTTTGGGTGCTCGTGTTCAACAGCAAAGCAACAGGAAACTCAAAATTAAGGCACTCTCAAGTGTGCTTCCTCTGCTGTCCTGTGTCACTGCAGCCACTGAGGACACACAAGTTCTAGAGATCTACGGATCTAATGAAAAACACTGGTTTACCCAGACAGAATTTCCAGAAACAGAAAGACAACTGCAGCCTTTTATCCACTTACACAAAAATAAAAATCTGCAGAAGACTTTGCTACAGCTTATGACTGGCAAAAGTCAGGTTCCCCACTGGATTAAGGTTTACTTTTGCCATAAACTCTAAAGTGTTGGTGCACATAATAATTTACAAGTTGGAAACTTCAGAGATTTCCCTCTGAAAAACTTCTTGGCTTTCCTATTAAGAAAAAAGAGAGGAACTTTGCTACTGCATTTGCTGCACCTAGTTCTCAGTCCAAGAAGTAATCATTATAGGTCCAAGTAACAAAACCAGAGAAAAATAATTTATAAGCTTCTATCTAAAATATAAACTTCAAGCCCTGTATAGCCAAATAGTATCACAAATTCTTACTCTGAATCTTGTTCTTACAGATCAGCACTAGAGCTCCAGGCAAGACTTGAGATTTAAGAGCAGAGAGCACACAGTGCCCATTCTGGTAAATCAATCCAACACTTAGTCCCAAAACTTCATCAGGATTTAGAGACTGCAAAACAGCCCAAAAGATTAACACATGCTGTCATGTGCTTGTAACAATAAAAAAAATTACAAATATATTTTTTAAAAATCCCTCTGACAAGTGAAACCTCAGTTCTCCACACAGCTACAGCTTCATTTGATGTCATATTAAAATTTGATGTCTTTGGAACATCTAATACTTTGGAAGAAAATTGTCCTGCATGTATTTGTGTTCATAATGCAAAAAAATACTCCTGACAAGTAGAACGTAACATCCACATCTCATTTCCAAGACCACATCTCTCTCAGGCCAGGCAATAGACAGAAGAAAGCGAGTTCTACATTTGTCCCCAGCATTGTAAATACAAGCACTGTAGATTTATAGAACAGTTTGAAGAACACTAAGTAGAGTGTGTGATCAATACAGACCACTTCCAACACAACTGCACGAACCTGTGTGCTGCAACAGAGGTAAAGAACAGCTGACCAAGCATCTCAAACCCACATTTGTGAGGTTACATCATGACAGGAGTCACATTTGGTCCCAAGTCTCAGCAGGACTTTCTGCAGCTTTCAGGCACATTTAAGATAAATTAAAAAAAATCAACTTCAAACTACATTCTACATGTTAAACAACAGTTGCACTTCGCTCAGAACACAGATGTTTTGGCACACAGTTTTTTTTTAAAAGCAGTATTTTCATCATACGAGCTTTTCTCCATGCACAAACATTTTTACATGCAGTACCACATGACATATGCTCGTCAAAGATCCAAAAGGAAATATGCTTGTCCAAAACACTTTTTTTTTTTTAAGCTTTTTCTTACTTCTCAGTATTAGAAACACCCCCTAGCAGTAACTCAGTTGACTACAGGTCTTACAAAGAGAAAATTCCAATGCAATTCCCAGTTCTGCAAACAGGTACATATAAGGGACTGCTTACATAATAATGTATATAAATTGCTTTACAAATTCCAGACTTCTGTACCCTTGTGAAGGCATGTTTTACTATCAATTCAAACTGCAGTTATACAGAGCTAGAAAAGTGGAACTAAGAACCCAAAAAATGTTTTAAGAAAGAAAGCAAGCCTACTCAAAACTACTCAAAACTTCATGTGCAGGTTAAGAGCTTCAGTTAACAGAAATACTAGAGTAGAGGTGAAAAGAAAGTACAGCAGCCTGATTGTTTCAGTTCTGGGTTGTGTGTGAGAAACTAACTACGGCCTAAGTGTTAGCTTCAGATTAAAAATAAAAATAATAATAATAAAAAAAAGATTAAGCTAGTATTCTAAAAACCTGGACAGCAAAGAAAAAAGCTTATAACAAGATACAGGAGTTCTTCCAAATGGTTCACCAGCGGCCAACCTGTTTGTCCCCCGATTCCAGTGACCTATTCTCAGAGCACTGGCTTCTCCATGGGGATTTTCGATACTTCACTCACTGTTGCCATGACGACAGCTTCATCTTTATGTACCACTCCACATCACCCAGGCTTTGGTAAATGTAGCTGGTCGCTGTATAGTCGGTTGCAAGGGAAAAAAGAGTTGAAGTTAATAACGTGTACAGGGTATGTAATGGTAATCTTGTAAAAAGTACAGAAAAACGTTTACATCCTGCTTGTTAAAAAAAAGAAGGCAAGTCTGAATTGTCAGACTTGAGCATTTTTAAGATTAATTTCATGCAGAGTCACTCAGAACCTCAGAGCAACAAAACCCATTTCTGCAGAAAATAATGGGTAGAAGTGCACGATTTCTCTTGACATGATGCATTTTAGACACCATGTAACATGCACAAGTGACATTCTGATTTAGCTGGGAAGATTGCAGTTCACAGGTTAAGTCCAGTTTCTCTGATCCTTTGCACAGCACGAAGAAACAACTAATTTGTATTCTCGTCGTAAAGAAAAGCATTGCATATGATTAACTAACCTTCACTGCCTGGATCAAAGCCAAAACATGACACATCACTGAACCAGCTTCAATAATTCCAATAACCAGACTCCCTCATCACAACCCTGGTAAGAAACAATACCACCAAATTCACGTTCAGCTCAGCTTCACAAAACTCTCTCAGGGCCAGCAGGGATAATAACTTTAAAAAAGGAACAAAGCCAAGTTCCAAAGTGTAACTAACACCCATCCTTCTTCTTTTATCTAAAACTAACTAGGAAAACACGAGCACGAGGCAGTAAAAGTGGAAGTTTTCAATTCAGCAGAAGCATAACCAGGATAAAGACACCAAGAAACAGCCGATTTCCCTCAGGGACTTCTACTCTACTCCTCAGAAAAGGTTACACAACACTAAAGTTTAACTTCCTGCTGTAACCTGGTGATACAGAGCAGAGAAATAAAAGTGTGAATTTAAAAGTCTAACTGAAAACAAAACCCTCTTGTTAACTATGGATTACCCTACACTTTAAGCAGTTTGCCACTAGAAGTAAAACTACTTCATCACAGCTGCCATCTCCAATCTCACAGACTATGCTACTGCTGGATGACAGATTTAAAGGCATTTTGCATCTAAGAGCAACTTAGAAAACTCCTTCCCTTCAACCATTCCTTGTTCCTTCCAGGACGTCACGTTAATTTGCTTTACACATGAAAACACACATCACTTTACACACAGAAGAGCAGAATTAGGCACTCACAGCTGAGAGCAGCTCTACAACTCGAGCAGACAGTTAGCTGTATCTGCACACAGAGCAGGAACTGACACTCCCACCTCAACTCCACCAACACAAGCACACTGTACTGTGAAAAACACACCTCACTTCTTGCAATTAAAGATGCCTTCAGCTTCCAAGACTCAATTACACGTTCCCTGCTGAAATGGTATCGTTAAAGCTGCAAACACTGGAGGCCAAACTGTAGGGTTTTTCAGATACTGTCTAAAATTGTTTTTTCTAAAGTCATACTATCATCACTGCAAAAACATCAGCTTTCATTTTTTGCTAACTGGTACTTTATTAGCACCATAACCACATTGGGGCAGCTACATACTAACAAGAGAAAAGCATTAAGACTACTGCACATGGCTACAAGTCTGGAAAATAGACTGCACTCCACTAATTAGCTACTCATACCTAAGACTACTTTTCAACAACTACAAGACAGCAAAAAATCAATTAGCAATAGACCTAAAACTCCAACCAACCGTGGACCTAAAACTGGAACCAATACTCACGACTCGTAGCTATATAAATAAGGGCAATGGGTCTACCAAGTCAACCACAGTAACGGCAGAAGAGCAGCACTGAACTGTACTGCCTACGTAGCAGCTCCTGAGCACTCCCTTCTCAATTTTAGGTCGTGGAGCTTAGCCTGGAGAAATACTGTGAATTGAGAACTGCAGCGGACATTAGTGACAAGAGATGCTTCTGTTTTTAACGAAGGTAATCTTACCTTTTTGCTCTTAACTGACGTAAGTGATGAAACACGTTGATCACATCCCTTATACGACGAGGTGCCTCTTCGATTTTGGATGCGAGATTGATACAGGCCATAGCAACAATCTGAAAGGAAGGACCACCTCCGTAAGAAAGTGATTTTTCATTCCATTAAGACTAAAAAAAAAAACCCACCCGTGGCCTAAATGCTGCAAGAGAGCAGCCCATTTGGTGTGAAGGAGGACTACAAGAAAGCTGGGGAGGGACTTGGGACAAGGGCAGGGA
>NW_010330517.1:0-348 GCF_000700745.2 Antrostomus carolinensis
GCCACTCTGCTGACTCCTGTTCAGCTGCTGTGGCCCAGCACCCCCAGGAACACCCGTTGTTCTGGAGGACAAGCCCTGGTCGCTGTTCCTCTCACTCCGAGCACCCTCGGGTGTGTGTCCGTGTGTGTTGCACAGACGGGGAGCTGGGACCGTGCTCCTGGTCCCTGGGAAGGGGCTGAGCTCCTGCACCGCCGCACACTGGCTGTGCACCCTTTGCCTCCCCATCATTCCACTCTCCTGGGGATTGTGAAAATGTGGTGGCCTGGGCTGGAGGACCAGGTCAGAGGTGCTTGTTCTGCTCTGGCAGGAGGAGGTTTCTGGGCGGTTGCGGTGGCGTGAGCTCTCGCG
>NW_010330517.1:376-727 GCF_000700745.2 Antrostomus carolinensis
CTGCTATTGCAGAGGAGCCTTTTCCCTGGAGAGGTGCAGAAATAGGAGGAGAGGGTCAGTGATCTGGTCCTGTCCCAGCCCCTGCAGCCTGGAGGGAGGACGGGGATGTGTCACCTTCCCTGTGCCACTGGGAATGGGCTGAGATCTGGGGAAAACTGTCTTGGAGAAGAAGCAATGAGGCTGTGCCCAGTCTGTCCATCCACAGCCCTTAGACCAGGAGCCGTCAGGCTCTGCCCAGGCCAGGCCGCCTGTCCAACAGGAGCTGGTGGTGCTGGGTGGGCACGGCACAGGAGAGCTCTTCCCCTCTGGTTGGGAGGTCCTGGAGAGCCCCCGTGTGCTACTGTGATGGTG
>NW_010330518.1:0-1966 GCF_000700745.2 Antrostomus carolinensis
AACCCAAACCATTCTATGATTCTAAAAGGTGGAGATAAAATGCTGGACTGAGCATCGCTTTAGGACATGCTTTTTTATAATGGTGTGAAACAGTGAGACCAGTAGGAATAACACACCATGTGTGTGGGTTAAATTGAGAACAGAAAAAAATGAAGAAACAGTATATTTAAATTACAATTAAAAAAACCCAATGCATTTCAGCACTTCCATGTCTTGTAACTTAGAGGAAGAACAAGGTTATTGACATAATTTTCTTGATGGCATGCATTCCTAGAATGCAGAGCACAGCAAAGAGCAACACACTTTTTTTTTTTTTTTTCCTTCCTTTTTTTGTAAAATAGGGATTGTTCATTTTAGGGCACTGACTTGTGAGCGTTTCAAAATCCTGCTTCATTTTTTGCACAAATAATATTTAGGACTACTGACAGCTAATGACACTACTGTCTACAAAGTACTATTATAAATCAATTTATGATGAATTCTGTATGGATTTAGAGAATGCTAAACAGAGACAAACAAATGGCTTGAGTAGTTAGAAAAAGATGATCAAAGAACAAATCTAATGGTTCAGACATCATGCTATCCAATGGTGTCTCAAATGCATTATACCAAGAAGCTCTTAAAAAACTCCTTTTATTAGAAATTAATTCACCTTAAAAATGCAGTAATCTAAAAACAACTATAAAATGGCTTGCAGGATTAGCTATAATTGGGTTAAGATGCTACCATTATTACATTTTAAGAAGACAAAACATTTTCTGATGGAAATATTAAAGAATTGGAGAGAACCCTAATTCCAGTCAGAAGCTGCTCCCCCAGACTAATGTCCAGCATGTCTCTTCAGAAGACAACCATTCAAGAACTTCCTGATATTATTTTGTATTATTTCTTAGGATTATGTCCAGTGCTTAAAAGCTAGCTGCATTTATAAGTCTCTCCCTCTCTGCCCTTCTCCTGAGAAAGCTTCACAGTAGAGAATGAAGTTTGTGAAAAATTCTGCAGCAAGGTTATCTAAAAATGGAAAAGATCACAGAATCACAAAATGGTAGGGGTTGGAAGGGACCTCAGGAGATCATCTAGTCCAACCCCCCTGCTAAAGCAGGTTCCCTACAACAGGCTGCACAGGGAAGTGTCCAGGCAGGTTCTGAACATCTCCAGAGATGGAGACTCCACACCCTCTCTGGGCAGCCTGTCCCAGTGCTCCGTCACCCTCACAGTAACAAAGTTTTTCCTCAAGTTTGTGTGGAACTTTTAGTGTTCCAGTTTTTGCCCATTGCCCCTTGTCCTGTCACTGGGCACCACTGCAAAAAGCCCGGCCCCACCCATTTGTCCCCCGCACTTCAGGTATTTATAGACATTGATAAGATCCCCTCTCAGTCTTCTCTTCTCCAGGCTCAGTCCCAGCTCCCTCAGCCTTTCCTCATAGAGGAGATGCTCCAGGCCCCTCATCATCTTTGTGGCCCTAAGATGCAGGTGCTTTCTTTGTATAATCATATAAACATGCAATAGTTGCAACTATGCAAAAGTAAAAAAAAAAAAAATGCCCCTCTCCCAATAATATTTTGTGGTTATATGGAGAGATAATTAATTCTCTTTAATCTTATGTTTTCATTGCACTGTTTTTTATGTTTTGTTTTAATCCTAAAATACTGTAGAAGTAAAATTAAAATGCTGCCTGGTCTTCTGAAACAGTTATGTTTAGACTGTATTTCACATGAGCAATGCTGTGATACCTCCCTCACTACCCACCACAGTAGCTAGCAAAGTTTAGCTGCATCGTTGCTGAGACAAAACTGCATTTTAGACGTATCAGGGAAATCACACACGGAAAGTAAATAATGAAGAAACCTGGTTTCTGGTTTATACAGACAGCATTCTCTCAAGCTCAGTGCAGACCGTATAAGAAAATGTTTGTAAGTCAGTCCTGCTCACTGCGTTTGGTTTTGTTCCACAGCAACAGTGATAT
>NW_010330518.1:1998-9247 GCF_000700745.2 Antrostomus carolinensis
AGGGAAGAAACAGATTGTTCACTTTAACAGGCTTACCAAAGAATAACCTTAAGGATCTACTATTTCTAGTGTGAGTTAATTTCTTTGGAATTCAATTGAACTGTGCAGGAAGATCACTTACAGTGTACTGCTATACACCTCCCCGAGTCAATATTCTCCCGTATTTTGTTCTAAACTTGCTCAGAACTCAGAGTTTAATGCCTATTGTCTATGGGCCTTCCTACATTGGAGATTTCAGCATTTAAGTTACAAGTCAGATGAATCATTCAACTCAATTGATCTTTCTAACCACTCAGGAAGTTTTGCCAACTGCCTCATACTTGCAGGGATACCCTTCATTAGTGAGGCTGATATCTCTGAGATTAATTTGTATTTGTCTGCCTTATTTCAATTCCCTTCAGGTTGCTCAGACCACACATTTGTTCTCAGGATGATTACTTCTGCAGTACCTTTGCATAAACAACTGGAGACCACATATTGGCTATGTATGGTCCTGGCAACCAAGTCATTAATTCAATTCCATTTCAGAGCTAGTGCTTTTCTTCTGAGGAACTGCAGGACAACAGTAATAACTTCTCTGAGGTTAAGACTAAGTGGTCCTGTCGGAAGGGATACCACGCGCACCCGTTATAAACCAGGGCTTTCTGCTGCACTAATTACAAGATTCTAGAGAGTTAGCTTTTGAAGGACATGTTTTTCCTGCTGTGCGAAATGTTGCCAACAAAAATGAATTCAAGCCTATTCTGCCTGAAAGTTAAGGGAGAGATTATGGATGAAGTTAACTTGCCAGATGTTAGCTTGTTTGGGCTGCCTTTTGTAAACAGTTTATTGAGATGAACACCATAGTCTGAAACAGAAAGCAGTCATATCCAAATCTGTAATCCAGCACTAAATAACTAAAGAATGAGTTGCAGAGTGTTTTCCATCTACTAAAGGAATTAAGAATGCATTCTCCATATTTGAAAATTTTACTGTGCAAAAAGTTCAAGACTATTTTATAATATGAATTATAAGTAGTTACTTTCAGTAGACTTTGAGTAGCTATTTAAAGAAAAAGTTGTCTGTTTTTTGCTGGCAGAAAATTTCACTCACTCCACCCAGTCAAAGGAACACTGACATTTCTTGTTTTCATTTATCACAACTTGCCAACACCTTGTTCTTCAAATTTATTCTACCATTCCACACTTGAATGAAAAGAAAGTACTTATGCATAAAAGAAAGCATTTATAAAGAAAGACAAGGAGAGCTTCTCAATGCGTAATTTAGCTAATATGCATTCACAATATTTACATCTGCTAGTTATCACCTATATTTTCAGGGAATTCCATTTTGTGCTTGGAATAAATTAGTTTTTTTTAAAGTTTGACCCTGGAGCCTTTCTAAAAGAAATAAACCTACAAAAATACCTGAAGTAAAAACTGAGGCATCATTCACTGAAGTAAAAGTTACAGCAAAGGGCATCCAGAAATCACCATGACTGTTACCACTACTATTCTTAACAGCATACAGCAGCATAATATTAAAATAAAGTACACAATACATACTTAAAAAGCTTTTTGAAGAGAAATCCTGGTACTTTGAAACCCTCTTCAAATTCAGTGTCGCTTTCTTCAGAAAGTTCCTCAGCTGTTTGATGTTCTTTGTCCTTCAAACGTTCTTTTTGCCACCTCCTAGAATCACACACAGAGTCAACATTCAATTACTGTACAGAAAAGACACTATATGAAAACTGCACTGAATTTTTGATCAGGTAAAACCCAACAAAAATGCATTCTCTGATGTTGTGATTTAAATAGTAATCCTTTGGAGGAGAGAGTTATGCAAATAAATGGTCAAAATATCTGACATATTTAAAAGTGCATGCACTCCTGCCTAGTTATAAGCTTTCAGAGTTTTATTGCTAGTTAAAATTTTCTATAGACAGAAATACTAACACAATGGAATCAACAGTTAACACCTTAAAAAAAAATCTGGTTACCTAAACCTCCATAAAACCACCACAAAAATACCAATAAAGCTTAGGTATTTCAAAGCTATTTTATTACTTTAAGCAAATACTTAAATAACTTCCTCCACCTACAGAAGTGTACAGCGTATAATCTCCTACAGAGGACTCAGCTGGAAACATCACCAACTTTGGGGTGATGTGCTCTAAATCTCTTAAGCAGTCATTATTTAGAGAATAAGTTTTTTGAGGTTATCAAATTACAGAGTGATTTGTGGTCTGCAGCATAATCTTATTTGGATTCTAGGCAGGTTAGAGAATTGCCTTGCTGTCCCATTGTTCCCCTGCTTCTCAATAAGCACCAGAAGATCTCAACATCCAAGGAAATTATGGGCTTGTGTTTTAGTGACCCAAAACCATCTACCTGTAATAGTAAAGCGTATGCCATTGCTAGGTAGGTATGTACTAACCAATCAACAGCACTTCACAGACAATTTGGGATTTAATGGAATTCTCCCATGAAAGCGCCATTCACTGCAGGTACACTGAATATGGTGTATAAACTGACAAAATCCCTACAGCAATTGGCAAGTTATAGAACAGATGAAAAACATCCTTATGTTAACTGTTCTGGATGCATCACAAAAGCAGCCATGTTTCATCTCATAAAAAGGCTGAAGGAGGAGGAGACCTGATAGTCTAGAAATATCTGAAATATAAAACATGAAGACTAGAATCGTCCAGGTCCCAAAGAACTATAAATAGTCATGACGGGATGAAAATAAGCAAATAGAAAAATCAGGCCAAAAAAAGTAAGTTAAGCTGCCCAGCACCGAAATCCACGGTATTAAGCAACAAACAGCCTCCCAAGTGAGATGCTGGAAAACTCATCTGTCCAGTCTTTTAACTTCACACTGAAGAAATCCCTGAGAATGCACTCCAGGACAGTCCTGCAGTAACTGGATGGAGGAGGACTTAACAAGATGCAACTGCTTTCCAGTACACCTCCAGTTTCTGAATGACAAATATTACAGGTGAATGAACAGTCCATTTCTCTCCTGGTAGCATTTTACCATTTACCCATTACACAGACAGCTTCTTGTTAGCTTAGGTTGCTTCTGCAGCAGCAAAAAAATTGGCAGGATAATGGATTAAGATAGTTCTAAAAAACAAAACAAAAATCTCAGGCTCCATCCCCAAAACACACTCCATATTCTCAAAAAAAAAGGATTTCTGAACTATTTAAAAATGTGAGAAAATTCACATTTTCCTATTTTTTTTAAAAATAATTAAAGTTATTTATCCTGATTTTTCTGTAAAGCTCTGCATTCCTTTTAAGCATTCAAAGATAAACTGCATCTAGAGGTTGACATGTAAACTGTATTTTATTTCCAGCCTTGCTACACACAATCCAGTGTGTTTTAAGCTTATGGGCTGTGTGTCTTATGTTTTCAAATCTACTAGCCCAATTTTACCTAAAACACGAAAAAGAAGCATAATATTAATAATGATACTTAATTTTTTGGCCTAAAGATGACAATATCATCAGCTACAGAAATGTAACTTACACACTTTCATTATCTTGATTTATATCCTGACTTAAATAGCCAAAAGGAGGGAGATAGAAGTCACTGTTAAAATTTTTCTCAAACAACTGCTCATAAGACAGCTACCATCCCTGACATTTTGCACTTCCAACCTGGCAAACAAAGCTGAAGACACTATAAAACATCTCAAATGTTGCTTCAGGTCTTTAAGACTTCAGCCCTGCTGCTACTTAGCTCAGTCGTGTTAAAAGCAGACACAACTGGCACAATGTCATGTGCAGTACTGTAACTCCTCCCAGCACGATATGCCAAGTGCCTTCTACACTAGAGAAAAATCATCTCAGCTAAAACCCTGGAAAATCAAATTTGGTTCAAGTTTCCTATCTGAGTACATCAGTGAATTAAAATAACCCCAAACCAGTCAATGTAGGTCTCGAGTTCCCCTTGTATTTTTTAACTACCTAAGCAGTTCTGGAGGCAATTAAACCAATGATGCCTGTCTTCCTAAGGACACTATTCTGCATTCTCTGCTATGAAATAAGGTGAAAACACTAGAAGAGACTCTTCTTGCCGTTAGGTCACTCAAAGTCATCTCCACGGGATCTGTAAACTCATATCAAGACGTAAGCTCAAGCTGTGTTTTTTCCAGTGGCAGCATTAATAGAGCTTCTCTTGTCTTTCTGCCCACTTACTTCAGTGAAACTTGTTGAAACTTCCATTTAAAGGTTTGTGTCTCTGATAAATTTGTTTAAAAAAACTTGGGTTAGGAACAAGAGCACAGGGAAGAAGGTCAACACTTTGTATACAAACAACATACTTATACATCCTTTCTCATGAAAGGAAGGAAGCTAATCATGGCAGGTTTCTAGATCAGCTTTTCACCAGTACTGTTTGAGAAAATACTTACAGCCTGCCTTTATGCAACCAGTCACCAGCTTGGAACTGTGATATTGTTTTATTAAGTGAAAATAAACACCACCATCTCAAAATATAGGCAAGTTATAATAACTGCCAAAAACCATTGCAATGAAAAACTGAAACAACACAATGCTGGACTGGTTTAGAGAGACAGCTTCACTGGAATATATTTTGATCTCTTAAGTCAAGAAGTCTTAAGAAGCAAAAATAATCACGGAGAGAAAAAGCAGCATATGCAGGGGAAAAAAAACAAGATGGACAAAGATAGTCTTCAGTTTTCTGGTTAAAAAACAAAGAGTTGCTAATGCTTGTTATTGGATTGTTCTTATTTCATTATATGAAATACAGTATCCAGGTAAATAGTAAAACAAGAACTTACACATAGGAATGCAAATCTCTATCTTAGGCAAGCAGTCTGTTAAATGTTTGATTCAGGAAAATAACACGAATACTCTGGAGTCTAGCAGGCAGATACACTCTAGAGGCACAGCATAAAAATGCATTTATTTTTTGGTTCAGTACTACAACGTTGTGCTATCAGGCACAGATGGTCAATCATTCTTCTGAGTTCCAGAAAAAGATCAGCGATTCAAACTGACAAATACTGACAGTCATTGCTTCAGACTGTGTCATTACTGAAACGGGGATGTGTCAGAACTTGATTATTTTGTCAGAATTTCATTATTTTATCTGACTAGGTTATGACAAGACTGAAACCAAGGAAGAAAACTCTTACTTACCACACTAAAATCAAAACAACTGTAGATTACAAAGCTTCCAAAGTGACAGCCAGGTAAAGAATACAGACTAAACTCAAGCAGGAGGATAATTTGTACAAGAGTTTGCTTCTAGTTCTATATTCCAGTATGAATTGCCACTAGCCAACACTGGAGCTTCAGTCTCCCCTGGGAAGAAACAGATTGCCCTCTAGTGTACATTAGAAAAAATAATCCAGAAACAAGCAAGAAACGTTTCTGAGATTAGCTTGTAGCTGGCCAGGAATTTAGACAAGTCACCTTAATATAACTACTATATTTTTCTGCAAGAAGTATGATCAATGTTGGAATTTCTCTTAAAATTATTACCTAGAAAATACGTAAGTTGGAACTAATAAATCCTGTACTTGATTTTCCTAAAGAAAAGTTTATTTTATACACACTATACCTGTACTTTGCTGAAGTGTTTAATTACCTCTTCTGAAGGTTTTTTTGCCCTCAATTACCAGTTTAAAGAAAAAGCAGCGATTTGTTGTTACCACTAACAACTTTAAATGTTTGAAGCTATTCAGTTTTTGAAAGGCTGATGAACTTAATGTAAGACATTGTGTTTAGATATTCTACACCAAAACAGCATTATTTTCTTTAAAAATATGTAAATATCTAAATGGCTGAAGCAATGGGAGGACAAACACTATTTGCCAGACCAGATCAGTCAGTTGGTCAGTCTGGTCTTGTACCTTTCTCCAGAAGTCAAACTTTGCAGGTAGAAACAGCAGCAGCTCATATCTGACTTAACTACACAGTAACATATTGACCATTTGGTCGATATGTTCCTTGTGCCCCTCTGTTAAACATCATTAATACGCCTAAACAATCAGAAAATACAGGTTTTACAATATCACCAAGGTCTCTTGAAAATAAAAGCGTGACATTTGAGAAATCTATTTTATGTTGTCCATGGGCACTGACATAAATACAATTTTATCCTGAAACTGCAGTATGAAAGCCATATATCATACAATTAAATCTTTCTTAATATAAGAATGTATTCAGATACTAAGCCCATTTCCCACTTATTGCAATACCCTAGGAAGAAATTCTGCATCCAAAACAGTAATGAGCACAATTTGATTTTTTTTAAGAACTATAGTCAGGAACCAAGCTAAGTGTTTAATATAGTTTGCATTTGTGAAGCACAATATGTTTTCTATTTTAGACAGCTAAGAATCCCTTACAGATTATTCTAATTTGCTAAATTGAAGCATTCAGCATTACTTTTCTGATCGAACTTTTTATGGTCTATATGGGTGGATTTAATTGGTATGTCCTAACAGATGAAATATATGCAGTTAGTATCACAAGTCTCTGTAAGTAAATTAAGACTTGATGTAGACAATTACACACTTGAGCTTAGAATGAAAGGTGTACCCAGTGAGTGAGCCAAAATATATCTTCATTTGTGTCTTGGCTTTGTCATTGTAAAAAGCAGTTAGAATGGTCTAAGAAAGTATCTTTCAGGAAAGGTAATATTTAATCCTTTTTTAATTTATAACTCTGAAACTTGAGATTCAGTGACTCAGATACTTTCTCAGAAGAGAACTAGCACATGAAAAATGATCTCATTTGAGAAAAACAGCTTATTTTTTTGTTTGATTCTTTGTATCAACTGCTTTGCACACTGATAGCCACAACTTCGAGCTACTCAGCTCCTTGAATGTCACTTGGGACACATGGGAAGAAGCAGCTTTCCTAGCTTTGCCTCCAAACACTTGACAGCAGTTGAAAGAAGAGCTATTCAAACAACTATACTCCACAAACTATACAGAAAACACAAGAAAACACAGATATGGCTCTTGTCTCCCATAACATGACATGTAATTCCTTCCTTGAAAGAGCAGGCAGATGCATACTGACAACTGCTATGGGAATAGCAACCATAAGACTCCTATTTTTTTTCTGTTTTAACTCCAAGCTATTACCTTATGCAGATAGTGTATTACTGATGTCAATAATGTAACACATGAACTGCATATATTATAAGTAGCAAAAATTATTTAGTTATACCTATGCTTTGCATTTTAATACATGTAAAGGAAAACTCTGATTAATATATATATATA
>NW_010330519.1:0-8546 GCF_000700745.2 Antrostomus carolinensis
ATATATATAGTAATTATTTTTCAGTTTTGTGAACTGCATTCATGCAGTGTCTTGTTGTCCACTATTCTGCACATCTGAGAGTTGAGCTAAATAAAATTACAGCAATTTTTTAATACCAAAATGAGCTTTAGAACATTTTACAGGTATCCATTGTAAGAATTAATTTTGTTTGGCAAAAATGTTTACGTTTTTGTAAACATGTCTACATTGTAAACATGCTTAAAAACTCATCGTATTTAAAAACAATTGTGTTAACACTATTAAACTGTTGGTACTTGTATGTAACACTATTTTTATCTGAAATTACGTTGGTCATTAAAATGGTGTTAAAGTTTGGTGTCTATATTAGTAATTAAACCTAAATTACATTACAGAGATAATAAATTGGGAAATCCAAAGGATTAAGCTGGAAATGAAGCTTTCATAAAATAAATCCCAAAATACCAAGATAGAAGCTGCCAAGTTACCCAAATCACCTCACCCTGTAATGTCACTGTCTGGCATCTATAGTTTTATAGTTCAGGTATTTCAGCATTTGTAGAACTGGATAATGTTAAAATGAATCAGGCTCTAAAAAGTAAGAGATTTTCTTCTACTACTTTTTTCTTCTCACATCATCATAGGTTGACTTAAAATAACTATTTCAAGGTGAGGGTTTGTAAATTAAATCTCAATCACAAAATTGTTTCTAGTGGTCTTCCTTCTAATCCTGCACATTCAGGGAGGTATTCTGTTCCTTAACTGTGAGTTTGAGATTTGTCTTAATAAGTCTGGAGGTCCACTGTGCCAAGAGCCATGCAGAAAGTAGGGTGTTCCCATTATGTCCTCCAGTCAGCTCTCAATACTTGAGAAGGATGAGCTGAGGCATCTGCAGGTGCTCTATCTGCCTCCTCAAAGTTAGGATTAAGGGTTTAAATGTATTCAGTGTTAAGGCAATGGTGGAGCCGACACCTGAATTCAGGATGCTGGTTTACTGTAATTTTATTTAAGTAATTTGACTATTGAAAAATACTATTTTGTTTTAAATTGAAGGATCTGGAAAAAAATCTCGAATTAAGTAGTAGCAGTTTTCAACGAGAGTTACAAGTAAAGAAAAAAAAGATGTATGAAGCTCAAGAAGAAAACAGAGTTCTCCAAGAACAGCTTCATCAACTAAATCAGAAGCTGAAGGTAAAATGTGAAGCAATAGAAGTTGCTAACCGTGTTCTGGCATTTTATCTTTGAAAGTATCTGTAATCAGGTTTGAATAGTTTACCAGTGACTGCACTCTCTGGTGTGTACTTAATTACATAACGCATGTGAATTCTTTTCCTGCTTTAAATTGAAATGTTCTGTGCTCTGACCCTACAATGTTTGTAGCAGGAAGGTCTCTACGTTAATCATTATTGTTAGCACTAGTGAAGAAAAGCAAGATCCAGTACATGGCCAAGCATTGTGATTAAACCACAAGATCTGCTGGAAAATTAGGCTTGATTTTTAAAATTAAATCTGCATGTATATACAGTACTTTGTCACTAATGTATTTGCATTACAGTAGGTTTCTGTAAAGACTAATTTAATGTATTTGTGATACCCACATGTGTTGCTAAGTTTGTGCAAAGGTTTATTTGCATCCCCCCTACCCTGTCATTGCCCCCAAATTCTAAATTTAGGGACTGAAAATATTGTTATGTTCTACCTGGTCAGTTTCTCTTTAGACAAAAAAAAAAACCAAAAAACTTGAGCTAAAGTATCAGTTTTTAGGAGAATTTCCTTGAAACCCCAAGTCTCAGACATACTTATATAATGGAGACACACTAGTTTACCACCTTTTTAGCTATCAAGGAAGTAGCAGTAGCATTAGTAAATTACTTGTTTGGAGGGTTTTAAGCCTGATTTGTTAGTGGAGAGTTTGATATTTTGAAAGTATTGTAATTATCAGATGATTTCTGATAATTCACTGTTCATTTATATATTTTATTCAATTAATTAGATGAAAGAAGAATATGTCTCTACCTCTATGATGCAGTAGGCCTCTGCTCTGTGGTACTGGCATGCCCTGTGACAAGTAACATTGCTATAGAATTGAAATGTTTAACTCCTTACAATACTGATAAATCAGTTGTGTAATCTATACATACATTGTAAGTTTTATTCAGGTTTATAGAAGGTTTGGCACTTAGTTTTATTTTCACTGCAAAGATACTTTTTTTTTCCAGAATATTTTGCTAATGAGTTTTTTGGGAGGACAGGTCTATCTGCTTTCTTTTAGCATAGGAAAAGTTAGGAATGTGATTGTTCTCCTTAAAACATTGGATGTAGCTATTGATTGCTTTGTTTCTATTTACAACATGTATTTTTAATGTAATATACAGCTTTTTCTAATGACTGGTAAATGAAACGTTAGTAACTCATTCTGTTATGTGGACCTCTTTCGCTCACAGGAAAGAGAAAGAGAACTTGAAGCAAAAAATATATATTCTAATCGTATGTTGAAGCTATCACCGAGAAAAGACATGGATATTATACAAAGAAAAAGAGGTAATTTATATAAAGCCATAAAGGCAGAAAATAGCAACACTTTTAAATTGCTCTGCTACATTTTATCATCATGCCACTCAGTGCTTGGCTCTACTGCTGCTTGTTCAAGAACGTTTACTGGTTTGCACCACTTTCAACCCAGCACTGGTTCCAAAGAAGGGCATGTTGTTTCTTTGGCTGTTCTGTAACTGCAGCAGAACCAAAACCCAGAGCTTCATCAAAATGCCTTAACTCCTTTCATACCAGATGTTCTTGGGTAAAGGAGGAGCGGAAGATTAAGTAAATTCTCTAATAGAACATAGATAATGTCTGCATGACAATAAATTACAGAGGCTGTAAAAATATGTAACTTCACTGCTATGAATATTTTGGCAACGTGTTTTATTTATTTTTTGCTAATTCAAATTTACTGTCTGTCAGATGAGCTGTATTCTTTATTTTTTCCTTAGAGAGTACATATGTCACAGAACATAACATAATCTTCTAGAAGTATTAGTGGAGTGATTTCTTCTGGTGTGACAAGGCAGCCTCAAGCCTTATGCTACCTAAATAAATATGTGTGTATATATGTTTGTGTGTGTGCTTAGACTATTTTCACTGTACCAGTAGAATCTGCTTGTCAGAAGAAGCAGGAATTTGTGGGACTGTTTTAAATATTTAATGCCAGCATTTCAAATAGTTTGTCTGCTGTTCATTTTACTATAGATACTATTTTACTATTGTTCCATTTTAGGTTCAGATTTTTAAAATGTCATTCCACAGAGATAAGTGTATGTGTTTCAAAGACACAAATAAGTGAATTTTAATTTTATGAGTTTGCTTCTCTACATGTGGCTTCTGTGACAAGCAGTCAGATGAACGAGATATTTTGCAGGGATTTTTTAACAAATATTCAGTATACTGCAATGACTTTGTAAGTAGGTTTAAGGTGGGTTTGTTTTTTTGTTTTCAGTAAAAGTTTTACATGCAGGCTTTTTTAAATTAGCTTTTACAGGTTTGAAAACAACTGTGTGAAACTTGTCAGTGCTTTCCACTTCCATTGGCTCCGTTACAGTCATTTATGTTTGCTGCAAATCATCAAAAAATTATTTTAATGATAGATATCAAATAGTGGGATATTCTCAAGTGAAAACATTATTTGATTTGTTTGTATTTTCTACAGCCAACAACCAAAATATTAAAAAAGGAGCACAGCTCACAAAAGGCGTGCAGACTAGTGGATACTTCTCACCAGTAGAATGTCTTCCAGAATCAGAACTTGTATGTGTTGACACAGTAAACAAGAAAGAAGGGATTCTTCCTAAAATAGTGAGTTCCATAAAAATTTGAGACTTTCTCCAGATAACTCACCTGTCACACTGAATGTTTAATGCAGAGCTTATATTTTAGAAAATATGTATAAATATACAAATATAGATACATAGAAAATGTAATTTAGAGAACATTCTGATCTTTAAAAGAAACTCTGCCCTTCCAGAAATATCATACTCCATTTTTGTGACACTTAGTTTGTCATATTCTATGTCTTACTAATAACCATTAGCTCAATTTGGTTTTTTTTCTGCCACTGTAATTTCTGTGAAGCTTTTAAGACTTCATTTTGCTTTTTTTCCCCTTTTCTTTATTTCTAATGCTTACTTGACCAATCTGTTGTAACAGTGCTGGCTGTCTTGTCTCTTTTTTTGCTTTGGTCTTAATTATGGTTTCTTTTGCTTTTCGGATTCATTTCACAATGCATAAATCTAACACTTCCTCGTATTGTCATGATGCTGGTATTTCTTCTGTCATTTTTCCAGCTTTGTGAATACGGTTGGATTTTTTTGGTTTTTGCATTTCCCTTTTTATTATAAAATAGTACCATTAGAAGTATTGCTAATACTTCTGTGACCTCAGGCTAAAATCAGAGATTTGTAAGGTATTACAGATCAGAATGACACAGATTCTGGTGCAAATTGTACAAATTCTGATTACATAACACTAGGACTATCTGTCAGAAGTAATAATAGAATCATAGAATCATTTTTGTTGGAGAAGACCCTTAAGATCATCGAGTCCAACTGTAAACCTAACACTGCTGAGTCCACCTCTAAACCGTGTCCCTAAGCATCTACACATCTTTTAAGTACCTCCAGGGATGGTGACTCCACCACTTCCCTGGCCAGCCTGTTCCAATGCTTGACAACACTGTGGGTGAAGAAATTTTTCCTAATATCCAATCTAAACCTCACCTGGCACAACTTGAGGCCATTTCCTTTTGTTCTGTCACTTGTTACTTGGGAGAAGAGAATGAGACCCACTTTGTTACAACCTCCTTTCAGGTAGTTGTAGAGAGTGGTAAGTTCTCCCCTCAGCCTCCTTTGGCCTGATGATGGTCTTAACTGACTTCCTGGTAGGACTGAAGCTTTTTCATGGCTGTTTCATTCATATGTCCTCTCTTCCAAAATCCTTTCCGTAAGTATGGATGTAGTTTGACATACACATTCTTCCAGCATATACTTCAGTGCGTTAAGTTACGGAACCACACAGTTGGTACAAGTGCAGCTCATGGAATCCAACTATATGTCATCTTATAAAGCTCTCTAGTTTGTATGTGGCTATTGCTTTATGTAACGTACATTAGATTTGGGTAGCCTGTGCTTTCATCAGTTTTCTGAAAAGTCAAGTATTTTGAATACTTGGCTGCCATCTCTTTATGAAGTTTACTTTTTTTTAAATGTAATAATGATAATCTTGAAAATACTTGAAGATGTTTTGGCTAATAGTTATATTTTCTTTGTTCATTAAGTAATAACCATTTATCTTATTTCTCTTAGAAGTGTATTTTAATCTAGAAGTTTATTTTACTATAAAATAAGCACAGGCTACAAAGTTAGTGTCCACATGCTGGATTACACTGGCTTTCTCTTCACTTCATTGCCACTACTTTTCTGTGTTAGTTATTTTTACTGCTGACATTAGTATATTTTCTGCAGGTTCTTTCCTTAAATGTGCATGTATACTCACTAGCTGAATTTTTCAGCCAAGATTAAACTTTTCTCTTTCACTGTTTGTTACTTAATATCCCATAACTTTAAGTACCGCCGTGAAACTGTCTCAATGTACAACCCACTCACTTGAGTAAAAGGATCAGATTGTGGACATAGAGGGTAACTAATTTCTTGTTTGTTAAAAGAATAAGGTGGTGAAGTCTGGCCTTAGATAAGTCCTTGAAAAAGACAATTTCTGGCTCCTAAAGATAACTATGCCATGATAATTTTGCTTTATGACATTGGAGCTGCAGCTTTCCTGAAATGTGTAATACATAATAGAGTTGATTGTCTATTCATTTTGGTTTAGGTGCATAAAACTATGTTAGAGGTGATGAGATTTTAGGGCCAAAGCCCCAGTTTGTCAAAGCTGTCTTGGTTTAGATGACTTGCTCGTTTCTATGTTTGTCAGTAAGAATGTGATTTCAGAATGACATAGAAGTTCATATGATTTTGTTTGTTTGTTTTATTTATTATTTTTCCTCATCAGTTTCTGTTTTGTATCAATTTATTTCAGGAAAAAGAAACTCAAGACAAAGAATGGAAAGAGCAAGAAGACCTCCTAAGACAAGACCAAGACAGGGAAAGGGAAGAGAAACTGAAACGTTTTCAGGAAATACAGGCTTTAGAGGAGAGAGTTCAAAAACTACATAATGGTAAGGAAACAGGCAGCTGAAGGCTGGAAAATACACCCTAGAATACTAATTGAGTGAAGCTGCTGGTTTCTTGTGAGAAGAGCAAAATGATTTTGCAGAGATCAGTACAGTGGAAAATTATTTTCAGTTACATTATGCAAAGAGAATCAGAAAAAAAAAATACAGGGTAGAGAGTAATTTGTATCCTGTACTCAGCTGTGATTAAGTATGCAGCAGCAAAAAATGCTGTCCACTAAAAAAATATTGAAGGCTGAGAGATTCTGCGTTACAAAAGAAGGATGACATAGCAGGTAGATGCTGATGTTATCTCTGACTTGGTAGATGTTATTGAGGTAGTCAGTAGATTTGTACCATTGTAGAACAAATCTACTTTCCTTAATATGGCCTGTTTTTTTGGTACATATGTACTTCACTTGTATAATTTGAAATTGTAGTTTCTCTTTTCACTTGCAGTTAGCTGAATCATTTGGTGTGCCTATTTGAGAAGTGTCAGTTTCCATCATTATATTTTAATACTGCTTCTTTATTAATTTGGTTTTCACAACATCTTAATGACTTACATTTGTCTCTTAATATTCTAAAGTATTTTAGATAGACTGCATTGTGTCATGTTAAAATACTCTTTCAGTGATTATAGTTTCAGACTGAAAGAGTTTGGACTGTTCAGCCTGGAGAAGAGAAGGCTCTGGGGAGACCTTATAGTGGCCTTCCAGCACCTGAAGGGGCCTACAAGAAAGCTGGGGAGGGACTTTTTACAAAGGCCGGTAGTGATAGAACAAGGGGAAATGGCTTTAAACTGGAAGAGGGTAGGTTTAGATTAGATATGAGGAAGAAATTCTTGACTGTGAGGGTAGTCAGACCCTGGAACAGGTTGCCCAGAGAAGCTGTGGCTGCCCCCTCCCTGGAAGTGTTCAAGGCCAGGTTGGATGAGGCTTTGAGCAACCTGGTCTAGTAGGGTGTGTCCCTGCTGATGGCAGGGGGGTTGGAACTAGATGATCTTTAAGGTCCCTTCCAACCCAAACCATTCTATGATTCTATGACAGCTAATGCACAGAAGCACTCATTCTAGATGACAACAAAGAATTCTAAAAATCTATAGCTGCTTTCAGAGGTAAATTCTGTGTAAAGTCTCCTACCACCACTGACATCCGTGCACAACTTACACAAGCCAAGAATCTGCTCTATTGTATCTCTGAGTAAGATTATTCTGACCTCCTTTCCCATCTTATTGTATAAGCTGATATTTTCCCTACCTTACCTACAGAAAGGTAGCTCCTTACTTAACTTGGTATAACGATAGGCTCTTGAAAAAAAATATATTAACTGAACTGTTGCAATTATGTAAGCTTAATCTGAAGTACAATAGACAACATGGAACTTTCTGAAAACATCAGTCAGAAATCTGAATAAAATGTTCAAAGGGGAATGCTAGTATGTTGAAGGTCCCAAGTAGTTGTATTCAACTTTTGGCCAAACACATGTCTATTGTCTGATAGAAAAAATATTTTGAAGAGAGAAATATTTGGGAAGCTTCCTTTTTCTTGTACACATAAGGATTTGCAGGTTCTATCTATAAGTTTATTACTGTTTTGCACCTTTGGTCTCCCTTTATAGCTGTGCAAGCTGACATGTGGTGTTTGAGTTCGCATGATGTTACACGGAACATGCGTGTGGAGGCGTTTTCTGCGCGCCGCCAATGCAGTATTCACTCCTTGAAACCAGTAGCAACTCCTACGACTTTGTGGCCTGGTGATAGCTTCACAGGAATAGTTCCCTTTATGGGGGAGGAAAAAAACCCAAAACCAAAAAAACCCCACAAACCAAAACCACGTGTCCTACAAGTGTCCTGAAATCAGTAGTGCTGACAAAGAAAAATAAAGTCCTGTGCAAGTCTGAACTATGAAAATCAGTGATGTTGTATTCATTTTCATTCAAACCCAGGAAATGGGAAGGCAATTGGCAGAAATGAAATTCCTCTGAAAATTCTAAAATGTGCATGTTGTCATAAACTTTTGTATCTTAGCAGAGAACCTGGTGTGAATTTTGTTGTTATTTTTGAATTATATATATTTTTAGTAGGAAAACCATGTTACGCATAGAAGAACAGATTAAAAACTCAATGGCTTTTGCTTGCATTATTTTCAAAATATTCTTTTAAAGGCATTTTAAAACTAAAACATTTTAAATGATGTTTAAAAATTTCCTGCAGAGTGGGAAAGGGAAGAATATGACAAAATGAAAAAAGAAAGCAGCTTTTTATTGGATAAAGAAGAGAAATCAAAGATGGAGACAGAAAACCACAAACCTGAAGTAGAGAGAGAAAGCACTGAAATGCTGGAAGAGC
>NW_010330519.1:8564-10552 GCF_000700745.2 Antrostomus carolinensis
AGAGTTCCTGCTTGCTAAAATGCAAGAAATTGATAGAGAAACTCAAAGTGTAATGAACATGAAACCTGCTTCCCAAGCACCACTCATAAACACAGCAAGAAAATCTGATTTCCTAGAGAAAAAAGAAAAAAATAATCAATTCTTTGAGATTCCTGGGAAGGTTACTAATGGATTTCCTGTAGCTGACAGCCAGGATGATGCCACAAGTGCGCAAGGGCAGAGGCAACGAAATCTAAGGACCTTAGATTTAAGTAGTGAGTTAACATTTGGTAGTTATGTACCTTCCTTTGGGAAAGGATCAAGGAGACCAAGTTGGCTTACTCAAAAAAATGACAACTTAGAAGAAAATGTTAAGGAAAATGCAGATTTCAATACTAAGAAAGAAAAGAAGTCCGTTTTAATGGAACAACTCTTTGGAAGCAGTGCCAATACCATCCTTCTTTCTAAAAATAACAATACAACACCTTTTGACATAGATTGGGACTCTGGCAATACTCTTCTTGTTGATAAAAACAATAAAGTCAAAGTAAAAGAAGACAATGAACCTTTTGGTAAAGGAAGAAACCTTATCAGACACCATTTGCAGCACACTACAAACAAGGCAGGAATTAATACCCTTGGTTCTTTAGAAGATGAAATTGAAGAAGTAATCTTACATTGATCATATTTTTTTTTAATGTTTCCTATGTAAATACTGAAAAAAATATTTTCATGTAGTATTTATTAGATACAGATTTGAAACATTTCACATATATTGTAAAGCCTTATGAAGGATTAATTTACATAAATGGATATATGTATAGAGGAAAGATGGACTTTGATAGAACAGCCTAACCTAGGTGCAGGAGATTTCTTTGGAAGTGTAATATCAAAATACAGACCTTGGAGATCTGGCAGTGATTCTTTTGTCAGAACGACAGGGAGGGTGTCCTGAGGGACTTTGGTCGATGGGATAGGCGCTGGCTGGCTGCTTCAGTCATCAGAGAAGACACTTTTGCCCCGGCTTGGGCTCAAGACCGACTGTCACTGTTGCCGCGTGGCACCAGCTGACTGGGCTCAGGGTCCAAGAGGCTGGGTAGCGCAGAGCTGGTGGGAACGCCACAGGGATGGAAGGACTGGCAGAGGCTTACAGTGACCTGCGCCCTTTGCTCAACGCTCTCTCACACATCATTCATGCTCCCTCTCACTCTCCCTCTTGTGCGCTCACTCTCTTCCCCACATCCCTCTCTCTCTCTCCTTTTGCTTTCTATCACCTTCTCTGTCTTGCCATTGCTCTCTACATTTTTAAGACTTACTGATGTGTAATGGAATGTCAAGTAAAATCAGGCTTCTCACAGGGAAGCATTATTATTTATTGCAGAATGCATTGGCTAAGAAGGCGGCAAGCTTTTCTGTGGCAGCCCTGGCATTCAGGGCAGCTACTAGATGAGCAGCTCTGACTAGCCAGCATAGGAAATGTTGGGGTTTTTTACCTGTAAGCTGCTTGCAGTACACTGCTTTTCACTTGGAGCACTTCTTTTAGGCCTCAGATATTTTCTTTCTTAGGCATCCGGAGAGACTCTTAACTGTGTCAGGAGAAGGGATGTGTAATACCAGTGTCATGAAATGAGAGAGAAGAGACGTATCTAGCACAAAGGCTCGGGAGAAATGGAAGAGAATATTCTGCACTACAATCATGTTATCTCAACATCAACAGAAACACAATTAACTCAGGAACAGCCGATCTCTCTCCTGCATACATTTTCTGTAGACCTTACTACCAAGTTTGTCTAACGCTTCTCATATATTCAGGTTGTATTTATTATATAATGCCATTTTTTTGTAATTTCTGAATTTTCTATGTAAAATTCCAATCATTACTAAGTAATTTTTAACAAAATGGTTTTATTAAATGACTTGAGTAAAATTTGTGTGCGTAGATCATCTTTAACATGAAGTTCTGACTTTTTGTGTATCATGTCTCACACAGCATCCTTGCTGATAAATTG
>NW_010330520.1:0-9569 GCF_000700745.2 Antrostomus carolinensis
TCTGTGATTCTGTGATTCTGTGATACCTGCTTTCCCATGGGAAAAGACTTAGCAAAATCATGTTGCGTATTTTTATAAAAGTGTCAAACTGTGTTTTAACAAACAGAGCTTGGGTTTTGGTTCTATATAAAGAGATGAGGGGGGAAATATTATCATTTATAGTGACTTGTGGATGACTCTCTTAAAGTGAAGTTAATTTTGAGATAATTATCTGAACAGATAACTGAAAAGTTTGACACACGGGCACGCATCTCATCTAGTAATTCTATTATGGGAGATCAAATATTGGGTGGAAAAGTGAGGGTTTGGGTGTGCAGAGCGCACCAGCTGCAGCTGGAGCTCCTCCTACCATAGAGCACATGAAGAAGCTCCGAGATCTCTTCAGAACTAGGCATTTCTGACATGCTTGTATTAAGACTAGTAAAGTCTTTTTTTACAGCACATAATCCTTTGGAGGGAGAATGGAGGAAATCACCACCCCTCGCTTTTGGTCTTCTTTTAACTACAATTTCTTGCTAACAATTGTGAGACAAGAAATTAAATATATAAGAATCATCCTACTTTATATAGTCTAAGCAGGTGTTTGTTTCATTAAGTCCATTTCACCAGCTTTTTTACTTGGCCGTATTTCAGAATTCAGCCAAAAGATAATTTTCTCATTTGCTTTCCCCCACCATCTCTCTCTGCCCCTTCTATTTCTCTTTGCTCTTTTCTCTCCTCACTCTCTCTTGCTTGTGCACTCTCACATGCTCTTGCTCTCTCCCTCCCTCTTGCTTACTTTCACCTCCCTCCTCTCTTCCTTTTCCTTCTCCCTTCTTCTTGTATATATTTTTTCAGATGTGAGCTTCTGCTTATTGCCTTTGTGATATTGAGATAAAGTGTTAGTTCACTAGGGTGAAGTATTTACCAGGGATGTTTGCAGCATTTAATCAATAGATGCTCCAACCTTGGTAAAATGCAAAAAAGAGCCCACTGGTATAGCTGTCTTTTAATCCTGATAACATGCATAATGTCTGCCTCACTAACATGGCAATTTATTAGCAGAACCCTAATGACTAGAGCTGTGGGATCTTCACAGCCTCACCTTACAAATAAGATCCTTTAAAAAAAAAAAAAACAAAAAACAAAACAAACAAAAACAAAAAAAACCCAACCGTCTTTGAATTGTCCTTACTCAGAAACCTCATCTCTAAGTCCCACAGGCTATTTTGTTATGTTCTCTGCTCCCTTGTTCTTTTATGTCTCCTCCAGACTTAAATAAATCTTCATTGTTGCTTAACTTTTTCTCTGATTTTAACTAGATTTCCTTCATTTCATTGACTACTAGTTTCTGCTGTGTGTCTAGGAAGCCATTTAAAGGATCTTGCTCATGTTTGTACACCCTGAACATGGCCATATCAATATCAAGTGCAGCAAAATAAGATTTTAAAAAATCTGTTCTGTTTGTTTCTGTTCAGCAAGATTTCCTCCTGCATCACACTTCTGATTAGTCTCCGGATATGGGAAGTATGTAAAGCACTTTCTTATTTAACCTTATTTAGGAAAGCAGCTCAGCACTTTTAAGCCCTATTCTTTTTGATATGTAAGCATCCTTCTGAATTCAGACAAAGCCTGTCTCCACAAAACCACTGGCATTTTAGAAAGTTTATGCTATTTAAGAATAGAATAGAAATATTTTTATGATGCTGAGCTTAGCAATGTTGACCTCCTGGACATGGACAAAACTTGGGGAATTTCTAAAGCTCTGGAGGAGGCTTTCAAGAGATGGTATAGCTGCCGATACTCCTAGTGGCAGGGGGAGGGAATGAGAGATTCGGAGTGGAGCTGTGGAGAAAAGAGAAAGGAGATATTTTACAAACAGTAGTTCTTTTCTTTCAGTTTTGTATGTGTAAAGGCTTGGATTTTTTACATATCTGTGTACTTGATATTTTGGGAGTAGTGGCATACCTTTACTATATTTAGTTGATGTGTGGATCTTTTTCAGCCTTACAAGCACAAAGTTAAGCCTATGCAGGTAGTCAGTGGCCTACTTTGATATTGAAAGCGATTCTTTTTTTATTGTTTTCCCTAAACTGTAATAAAAGAGGTGTTATCTCCTTCATTCCCTTGATGCATTTTAAATTTAAACCCAAGACCACAGTATGTATCTGACAGCCATAGGTGTGAAGCAAAACCTATTTGAAACTGAAATTGAAATGGATCACTGGGGCAGGAAACTTTTATGAATATTTTCTTGTGGGGAAAAAGGAGTGTTATCAGATTTAACACCTGTCATGTCACTTCTTGAAAGAGGTGCACATCTTAACTTGTGAGTTTGAGAGGATCTTGGTAGGTTAATTGTAAAATGTAGATATTTCTTAAAGCAATTTCCTTGCTTACAAAAAGGTAAAAGAAGAGTGGCAAATCCTTCAGGGGATCAGAAAATCTCAAGGATTGTCTTTTCCCTTTCTTTTTTCATTTTAGACGGAGTCTCTTTATGTAAGAAAATAAGCTCTATAACATATGTAAAGGTGAAATGGTGACTCTCTGGGAAGATATTAGCTGACTAGGCACAGAACAGGAATTTAGTTAGGTGCAGCTAATGTTTCTAATTTTAGAATCTGATTTTGCAAATGCTTCAGCATATACATAACTCTCTACTCACAACCAGAGAGGAAGGAATCACATGCACATGGTCCTGCAAGACTTTTTGTGCAATCTGTGAATGAATTAATGGAATTTTTCCACAAGTCCTGATATAAATTGATAGTAGCAATTAAGCAGCTCAACTTTCTGTTGGTTTGGTGTTTCTCTTTTGGGTTTTTTAGCTTCTTTTTTTTTTTTTTCCCAAAGATAAAATTCCTTTTCTGTTTGAGGTTGCAAAAAATCTTTCTGTAAAGAATTAGGTATTTTTTCCATATTATATATTAAACATAATTTCATAAGGTCCCTTACATATTTTAGGGGACTTTTAAAATGCATCTAAAACTGACTTAGCCTTTCTTGTTCCACTTTCTTCTTGTTTGTAGCCTTCACTTTTTTATTATAAGTGCTGTCAACTCCCAATGCATGCTGTGACTGAATGTTATCTTGCAGAGATCTAAATGGCTTTCACTGGACTTTTCATTATAGTGATTAATTTTTCTATGGATTTTTCTCTTCCTGTGCTGTATACTGTTTTAATATGTTAAGGCCTTATTATCTATGACATATTATGAACATACTGTTTATATGTGTATTCTGTAACAGTATTTTTGAAAGAAAAGAAAAAGACTTTCCTAGAAGTGAGGGGGAAATAGATTACTAGAAAAAATTAGGCAGCTGTTTTCAACAACTTGATTTCTTATTGCATATATAAGGCTTGCGCCTAACAGTGCATTTCTGAAAATCAGGAATTGGCATTTCTTAGGAATTCTTACGAGTACCAGGAACAACAATCACTCAGCTGTAAGCAAGCAATGAGTAAATCAGGCTGGTAGCTGGAGCAATTCACTCAAACATGACATAGAATTGTGTCATGGTGATTTTAGATTTGGAATCATTCCACCATGGCTGAAAAAGAGAAAGTAAGAGATCTGAACAGTGTTCTCATTTTACCACAAATTGACCCTAATAATATATTTTATTAGGAAGCATGTCTCCTAACAAAAAGGAACCATTTTCAAGGTATTAAAATCCATGTATGTGTCCTTTCTGGGGACTATGAGAAAAAATATGGCCTTAAGAAATATTTTTGAATGATATCTAAGTATTTCAACATTAAATTGATTTTATTTACCCCCTCAACACAAGATCTGCATCAGAGGAGTTCAGCCAAGCAGAATAGGCTTTCTCGGTCACCAGTGAAGTAGTGAGAGATTATGTGGATAACAAATAAAATAAAAATAGCTGGTAGAAGAAAGAAGAGATATTTAAATCCAAATAAAATCTTATTTTAATGCCTAATTTCAAAGACTAAGTTTACAAGAAGGTTTTGGAGCCTTGCAAGCGATAACATCTGTGTGAGGGCAGTTCCATGCTGGAGGACCACTGTGCAGAACACATTTAAACTATCTAATTTACAAATAGAAAATGATGTGTGGCAATTAGATATGACTAAAATTGTCTTACTGTTACCTACGTTAGTAGGTTATACTCTGAGATTATACCAATTATAAGATTATACCAATTGTCTACTCTGAGATTAAGATGGTTTTCTAACCTTTTGCTCTTAGAAATTCATGACCCATTTCAGCCTTCAAAACCTTAAATATTTTTTATACTATTACCCTAACTGAATTCAAGTGTATCCCACATATGCCTTAGTTTATGGCCTTATTGTGGAAGAATTAATTTAAGATTTTGTATTACTGCTAGCTATAGGTTTCAATCTGTGATGCATAAAATTACAGGACCAGGTAAATGAATGCAATGGTGTGCCTGTATGCATATATTCACCTTCAGAAACAATGTAATCCCTTTGGTTTGAGTTTTTTTACAGTATTAAATTTATCTTCAATAAGGCATTCTCAAACGAAGACATATGTCTAGTAATATTTATTTATTTATTTATTAAATACTCTTTTAGTTGAATGGATATTACAAGACCTTATTCGTATTTACTTCTGTTTTTTAACTGAAAAATAACTTTATTTCCTGTATTTACAGAAAAGCATTTCTGTCATTTTCCTTACAAGTTTATTTTAAGACATTTTATGGTTTAAATGAAAATAGGGTGTAACTTAACTTAACTGACAAGCCTACTGATACCACTGTTTAATCAGAAATGGGAGATGTTTACATTCAGTACAGTCTGTTGCATTTTAAATCCATTCTTCCATTTGGTTTGTGAGTTTCCCTTATTAATGATGAATCATAGTTTTGTTTTGATTTGAATAAGGCTCACTACTAAATGAAGTAGGGCTGGGAAGCCATCTGAAAAGCATGAGAGATGAATCTGTCAGTTCAAAATGTCAATTCAAAATGTCTTTTTGATCTGATTTTTTTTTTTTAATCTGGTTGAATCAGAGGGAAAGTGATCTTTTTTATGCTCAGAAGCATCATTCCAAATTTGTCCAAGAGGCCATGCACAAGAGAAGCTGTGGAGTTGCTCATGTCTCTCATTCAAGAACATCTGAGTGAGTTCCCATGCACTGTTCCCCTCTGCTAGCAGCAAGGATAATCTGTTGGGTAGAAAGAACTGTCTAGACCAGCAAAATGAGTCTGTATTATGATAAACATACTTGCTTGTATGAATACTATGACTCTTTTCATGTACTGGATGGTATTCAATCGTGTTTCATTTCATTGCAGTATCTTACTATCATTTTAGCAGCGTCTCTCCAGAAATGGAATAGGTTTAAGAAAAAAAAAAAAAAAAAAAAAAAAAAAAAAGAAGGTTTTTGAGGGCTTTTATGTTCCATTTGGTTGGTTGATTGGTTTAGGCATATATCTATATATTATATATAGATATATATATAGACATATATAAGTGCCAGCAGTGTCATTTATCATAAGGTTGTTTCTTTTTTTTTTTTTTTTTTTAAGAAAAAGATGTCAAGAGAAAATGGTGATGTTTTACCATTTTGTAAGCATTTAAATTCAGGTATTGTGGAAAAATAACTTTAAGGATGTTGACGGTACTTGAAGGCAAGACAAATTTTGTGGTGGAAGACTGACAAAAGGCAAAGCACTTTGGGACAGAGGTTTAATACTGATTTTTATAAGCCTTGTAAATCAAGTCCTATTACAAAAGACACCATAAAAATGTATAATGAGAAACTTACTCTGCCTTGAGTGTCATATGATTTAAATAAAGGAGATTTCCTGAGTGTGGCAAATAAATAATTTATGCAGGATTATGTATGACATAAGTATCAAAGTCATGATAGCAAAGTCACATTCAGTACTATTCAGATAGTACCCATAAGTAGTAGCAGGAGTTTGAAGCTTATTCTTGAGCATTTTTGCAGGAAAAAAATCTAACAAGCTATATGGTAATACACTAATAAAAGTGAGGAGTCTAAGGTAATGGGTAGGATGTAAGCATGTGAGATCTGCTTTTTGCATGTATGGCTACAGTTGGTCAAAGTTTGCCTAAATCCTTTGAGATCTACTCTGAGACTTTGCCACTGTAACACAAGCAGATGGAGAGGAGAGGAATGACCAGTACATGCTGATCTGCACATATGCAGTTAGGTTTGTAAAATTTGTCTGGATTGGTGGGCTAGGCTGGACACCCACAAGTCCAACACAAATCTAGAGTAGCTGGAGATGCTCACAGTTCTGGGAAGGAATCCAAAGATTACTTCAGTGATGGAAATTTAGACAGGAAAGTCCAAGTAAAAGCCCCCAGGTTTGAAAAAGTTGTGTGTTATCACTGTGCAGAAGGTTTTCTTTTTTTACTTCTTAGAATCAAACTACTCAGCACCCTCTAGGTATATAGGTATTTTTAATAACTCTTTATCTTGCTACCCATTTTGAAGCAAAACTAAACCATAAAATGTAATAGAGGTGGGAAAAAAGAAATCTTTTAATGAAACCTATGACTTAACCTCAGCCAATATCTATACATCATAAGATGGTTTATTGTACTAAGCAAATTAATATGGCAGTGAACTTTCCAATTAGGGCACATATCAATTTATTTTAATGGAAATATTGTATAGTTTATATTTTTAATACATTATGAAATGTGAGTCTACTACCCTGCACATAAGGCTCCCTGAGGCTCACACACATTACTTAACCCAGTTGTGCTAATAAACCTTTATATACTGTGTTTTGCCAGCTCAGCTCTTAGCACAGCCTCAGAAGCTCAACATGCTTAAATTTATGGGAAAACAACAACAGCTTGAAGAAGAAAAATGTGATAGTAAGGGGAGAGGGGAAGGGAAATGTTCCTCTTTTCCCACAGAGAAGACAAATGATGAGACAATTTTTTTTTCCCAAAAAAACCCCATAGTATTCCTCTCCCTTTCTATAAGAAAAATTAGTCTTAAGAAAAATAAAATCAAAGGTCATAAAGCATGAAGAGAAAAAGGAATTGATCTTGGATACAAGATGGGATTGAGTTATAATATAACAAGTTACAGGTCTTTTCTTACTGAAAGGCAGAACCAATTGATTTATTATCATGGCTCCCAGCCTGCATGTTTTCAGGAAGGAACTGTAGATGTTAGGTAGCACGTCTCCTTTGATTTGCCACACTATGTCTTAATTACCAGTTCTAGAACTTCATGCTAGTATTTTCCAACTTCAAAGGCTTCAGCAGCTTAAACAGCATGAGTGGATCAGATTTGTAAGAACATAGTGACAATGATATGGCGTCTTCATTTTTTAGAATTATCAGTTCAATTTTATTTATTGTACATCAAAGTGAAAATAAGCACACAGAAAAGATAATAGTTTTAGTCAGCATTCTCTTCTTTTGTTGTCAAAGGAACTGAAAACTTTCTCTTGTTTCAGGAACTGGGATTCAGAACTGCAGTTAAAGTATTTTTTTATTCTTATAGCAAGGGCAAATGATCTTAAATTTCTATTCTAAATATATTTGAGTCTTTTCCTACTTATTTGTGACTTACACCAGTATAACTCCAATAAAGTCTGCAACTATGCTGGGGAAAGACTGGTGTAAGTGGAAGAAAATCTGACCCATGAGTTACAGGATCCAGGGCATGGCATGGGGAATTGTACTTCTGTATAGTCCAGTTCAACAGACCATTTAGGTAGTTCTTTTAGTTTAAGAATGTAAATAGTCATTTCTAATAGCACTGCTATCTCATGGTGAGGTCAGAGACAGAAGTAAATCTCTTTTAGTGGAATTGCTGACTGGATGTCAAATTGTTTATGTGGTGCAGTGGTGAAATACAGCATAATGGTAATACAGCAATGGCACATGATCCATGCCAAACTAAAGCACCTTAATTGGTGGGGTTGTCTACAGTACTAAAGAATCTTTAATCAGATTGGAGATGACTAGAGGATGATTACTTGAATTAAGTGCGAATGTTGATTTTGAAATAGCAATATCTATAATGCTATGGCAATGCATTTTATATTGCAGTAGAGAATTGAAATGTAGCTCAAATTCTTATATAAATTATCTTAAATAATTCTTTAGAAATGAAAATACACACAGCATGGGTTTATACTCTTCCATTTATTCAATCTAATAAGGATTCTCCTCTGCATTTCCTTTTATTGTATGTTAAATTACCTTAAATTAACATTACTCTTTTTAAATGCTCTGATGGAGACTTCAGAATTTGTTGGTTTCTCCTACAATGAAAGATTACTGAAAGGTCATTACATTTCTTGCTAGTTTATGAAACCCAAGCTGTAATCAGTGCATCAGGTGAAAAATCTATTTTCCTCATCCAGTGATTGGCAGAAGGGATAGGTTCAAATATGTTTACATCTGTACTGTAATAAGGAACAAAAAATATTATTGCTTTTCCAAGTGCTCTGACTGTGGCAATAAATTGAAATAATCAATGTCAGCAGAGAAAACAAGAGGAAAATATTATGATGAAGCATATGAAAGTGAGAGAGAAGATATCTCCCACTGACATAATAATAAAATAATATCTTTATAAAATTATGGAGATTTTATTTTCTGGATCCTTTTCAAATCTTTTATGCTTGAAAAATGTTGAAAGTCATAAATGATAAGTCCAATAGATCAGTACGTTAAGTACTGATTTGTTAGTGCTATCTGCCAATACTGCTGCTGTCAGGACATTATTTTGTACATTCTAAATCTTGCACAGATGTACGTCTTGATCAGCTAAGATTTTTCAATGCCCTGTGTTTAAAGGAAGTGGCATCAAGTTGTAATAACCTTTCCATTGTTACTCATGAAGGAGTTTTCTTCCTTCCTTTTTTTTTTTTTTTTAAATGTAAGAACTGTTTAATTGAGCAATTCAAAACATCCACTGGTGCATAATATTAAAACACTTGTACAATGCATTACACTTGATCAAGACATGCTTAATCAGGAATCTGTTTAATATTAGAGAACTGGTTTCAAACTAATGGCAAAAATTGTTGCTTAATTGGAATGGTAGTTCTGTAAATAGAAGACATGCATCTTCCATTTTGTCAAATTTGTGTCCAAAATTCAAATCTGTGACATAGTTTACACAGCTGAAAAAAGAAAAAGGCTGATGTATTTCAAGTGAAAGAGAACAAGCAAAACAAAATATCTCCTTTGACCCTTCCTTCCTTCAATTCTGTCTTGACCACTCCTGTTTTTCTTCCATTTCTCTTCCTTTAATTCATACCTGTTCCTCAGACTTGAAGCACAGTCCGGGTTTCTCAAGCTTTCCAGGGGAAGCATTGTACAAGGATGTCAACGAGAAGATCTTAAGCAAAGGAAGCAGAAGGAAAACTTCGAGCTTCCCATCTCTCTCTCCAGCTGACTACTAATTCCTCTCACCCCTCAGCTAAGCTTCTTGCAGCCTAACTCCATTGTGTAATCTGTTTTGTTGTCTTTTCTCTGAGTCCAGAGTGAATTATTTATATATTTTCCATTCCCTGAAACTGAACTTTTTGAAAGTTACCAAAAATTTGGTTATATCTGTGTGGGGAGTGTGAGAACGTGTATTGGC
>NW_010330521.1:0-19682 GCF_000700745.2 Antrostomus carolinensis
TGATTCTATGATTCTATGATTCTATGATGCTTCATGGCAGCACCAAATGAGATGGTCCTCCAAAGCCTTTCTCAGTGAAAAATCAGGTGGGTTAAGTGCACCCAAAAATGCTCAATGTACCTACTCTCTTTGGGGCTTCTATCTTTTAAGGACAGTGTGAAAAATAATTTATTTGTTTATTGCATGGGCTTGTTTTATGGCATTTTATTCTACAAAGGAAATGGACAATGTTTTTCTAAACATCTCTAATGTTAAGATCTTCAACCAGCACAATGTGAAGACCATATTCACTAGAGATCTCAGTCTCTAACTTTACCCTCTTTTCATCCTACCTCTTTATTCCCCCAGGATGTCAGAAAGGTCTTCAAGAAGATGCAATCATCATTTAGTTTGCCTTTATTGATCCCCTACAGTGTGAAGTGTCTATAAGAGGATCTTTTATGAAGACTGTTGTTTCTGATGGGTTGCAGACATTGCTAAGAAACAGATCTTGTGATGCATAGTCAGGTGGGATAGAGGAAGCAAAGAAAACCAGAAATGTGTTTCTAGTTTCAACTATCACTATCCATGAAGACAGACTAATTTAAACTTTAGGTCATATGTAACCCTGAGAAGATATTGAGCAAGTCTTAATGGTAAGAATATCCTGTAAAGTTACAGTGATCAAAACCCTAACCAGTCTTTAGCTGGGAAAAACTGCTGAAGTAGTCACTATGTCTTGTTTTATTCTCAGTGGTTGCAGGACATATGCAACACATTGACCATAAGAACTTCTGTCCCGTTGGGGTTTGGAGAGCATAATCTCCATAGCACCGCTCAGGGCAGTGATGCATCTGCTCCATGGGGTTTTGGCTAATACAGTGGGAAGTATTTTCTAACGCGTGGTGCTTTGTAATGGCAATTGGTTATCCTGGGAAGAAGATAATCAAGATGGTTTTTTACATTTTACCTCATGGATGTAATGACCTCTTGGTTGGTGACGCAAGGCAGGGAGACTGATGTGAAGTTAGGAAGGGAGGCAAAGGGGAGAGACCACCAGAATGAAGATTGTATTTGAAGATACAACAAGGTGTAAAGCAAGGAGAGAAGACTGGAAAATACACTGATGAATGTGCTGGAAGACCAGCTAGGATGGTAGGACAAGGGGGCAGATTCAGCTGTGGGATCCTGCTGAGGGATGCATGCAGGGAGCACATTGGAGCAAACACCACAAGAGTGATTTTTGGGGCAAATGTAGTGATTTTGACTTGACGTGCAGGAAAGCCAGACGGCAGGACTGTAGTGGTGAAGGAGAGGCAGCAGCAAGAGCTGGCAGAGGAGCCGGAAGGGGAAGATCCTGAGCCCCGTGCAGCAACAGCAGGCACCATTTGGCTGCTGAACACCAGGAGGCAGATTTTGTACGGGGAGAAGTGACCACTGCCCTTATCCCACTCACCACAGCATACACAAATGAAGCCACGACCACAACAGGTCTCAGGCACTTCATATCCAGGGTTTTATGCTGGGGTAACTTTTGTCTGCCATGGAGAGTCACGTTCTTGGCTCAAATTAGTGCGGAATTAGAATCTTCCTTTACCATATTTTTTTAAGATATATGCCTATATATTAAACTGGAATTCATTTTAAAAAGATGGGTGGCTACTCATGGTCTTTCCAAGATCTGTATTTCACTCCTGCAGCTGTTGTAAGTTCAAGGAGTACATCCCTGGCTATTGATATTTCTGACACCTTTTAATTAATTGAAAGGCTGAGGGAGCTGGGTCTCTTTAGCTTGGAGAAGAGGAGACTGAGGGGAGACCTAATTAATGTTTATAAATATGTTAAGGGCGAATGTCAGGAGGATGGAGCCAGGCTCTTCTCAGTGATGCCCAACGATAGGACAAGGAGCAATGGGTGTGAGCTGGAACACAGGAGGTTCCGCTTAAACTTGAGGAAAAAAATTCTTTACGGTGAGGGTGACAGAACACTGGAACAGGCTGCCCAGGGAGGTTGTGGAGTCTCCTTCTCTGGAGACATTCAAAACCCACCTGGATGCCTTCCTGTGTGATCTCATTTAGGTTCCTGCTCCAGCAGGGGGGTTAGAGTAGATGATCTTTGGAGGTCCCTTCCAATCCCTAACATTCTGTGATTCTGTGATTCTGTGAAGGTTAAAGTCTGTCAAGAAAATGTTTAATTCATGTATTTAGTAAATGCAGTTCTTTCATCTGCCCACACAATATGCTCAGGAAATATGCTAAACTGGACCAATAGCTCAGTCAGGGCTAAAAAGAGAAACTGTTAAATGGCAAGACTTCTGTCAAGATGCTGAGAAAGCAAGTACCAGAATCATCTCTGTCTTTGTTACACTCCTAAATTATGAATTCTGCTAGCTGAAGTAAAGAGTTCTTTCTGGACTTGCTTCATGGAGTTACTCCATGCTATTGTATAGCAGAGACCTCTTCCTCCCAGGGATCTCAGATGTCCCTGGACATCAGTGGCACTAGCAACAGAACTGGACTCTGCACCAGCTCAGCCGCTTCTGCTGCCCAACAAGAGCATAGCTAAGGAAGTAGAGAGGAAGTAGAGGAAGCCACTGTGTAAGTACATATGACAGGTAATTCCCACGAGGGACAAGCTGGCCATGAATAAACTTCATATGGAATTTGGAAGAAGGTTTATTTTTCGATGCAAGAGAAGTGGGATTTTGAGACAACTTTCCAGATGGCATAGTGGAGCCAAAAAAAACCCACAGAGAAAAAATATCAACCCAGACCCAGCTTTTAGGTGAGTTGGGCAGTTTTATGAAAGCAACTCTGTGATGACAGAGATGGCAGAGGATTTGGCTATCTAACCCAAGAGATCTCCTCCAGGTTGAGTAGCTAATGCAGACCATGACATTTTGTTGCACTGAAATGCCGTCACCTCTGCATGTTTCTGTAGGTCTAAGTGGGTTTGATGGATACCCACATTTTGCTCGGAGAAGAATGCTCCAAAGGATGTGAAATGGCTACTTAGGGTTTAAGTGTTATAGCCTGGCTGGAGCAGTACTGATGCTACAGCAATTTACCTTAATGACTCAAGAGCGTATTTCACAGCAATGCTGTATAACTGTCCTGACCTAAAAGCCCTCTCACAGCTTAAACTGAAATTTATGCCACTCATGGAAAACATCTGAAAGAAAGAGCATATCCAACAAAACCAGGAAGGAAACTGAAAGAATTTAAAGCTATGAGAACCCAGAGAAGAAAACGCATTAAAGGAAAATTATACCAGTGGTGCCGATGATTATAAAAGTCTTGTAGTAGGAAGGCCACTAGCTTGGGGGTCAGCAATGAAAGCCACTATCAGCCATGACAGAGCACAGCCAGATGACACCAGGATGCCTGGCCTCTGTGGGTCACAGCGCTGGCCAGGGACAGCCACTCGAGGGGCCAGAGCCAGCTCAGCAAGCAGCTTTCCTGTCTTTTGGAGATGACATATGGTCATGTCACTGCTGCAGACAGGTAACATCACTGAAGGGCTCTGCAAGGGCTGTTCCTAGCCGAGACAGTCATTAGGCACTAGCTAAAAGAGGACAATATGGGTACATCAGCAAAGGAAACTGAGGCAGAAGGAACTGGACTCCACTCCAAATACAGCTTTAAGTAGGAAATTTATTATTAAAGTATAAAAACTGTGTATGTGAACATGTTAGTATGCTGCTCATACCGTGTTTAAGAGTGATTCAGCTTTATTAGTTCTCCCAGCTGCAAGGCTGGTCAGTACACCATCCATCTGTGCCTCTTCACACCTACATCCTTCCCTCCCTGCCACCGTTAAGCACATAAACCAAGAAACTAAGAGAAGCCAAAGGAAAAAGAAGGGAAGAGCTGTCAGCACCGTTCCACCCCTGGCTGCAGGCTCCACGGGACAGATTTTGCAAACGCAGGGAGGACGTGTCAGTGTCTATGGGCTGCCAGACTGGGAGCCCCGCAGCACCTGTGCCCATGAGGTCTCCAGCGCCGTGCACGCTGTCCTTGCAGCTTTGCCCTGTGGAAGAGAAGCTGGCACATGAATTGGCAGTTGTCTTGGAAATGCATTGAAAAGCCACCAAATCTGATAATTATCCTTTTCCTACAGGGAATATGTGAGCTGGAAGTATTTAATGAATAGGAGGGATGGACTTAGCAGTGGCTGGAGAAGCAGGCCAGGACAGACCTGAGCTATTTTCTTCAGCAAACCTCACCTGCTACAGTTGTGTTCTTCACCTGAGCTTGCCCATGGGCACTTGATCACCCTCTGAGAGTTTCTCTCCCTGCCAGCGCTGATCCACACCTTACTCCTTTGGTAATACATCAGGGAAATGAATCCCTCATGCGTAGGTGCAGCTGGTGGTGGTCTCATCTCTTTGAGAAGCATAGGGAAAAGCAACCATGGCCTTTCTTTGGCAGCCAGGGCTGGAAGTCCTTCTACACTCTCACCTCTGGCACTTCAGAGTGAGGTGTTTGCAAAACCTTGTTGATCCTTGAAGCACCTCACCCAAAGAAATGAGGCAAAAAACAATCTACTACTGATTTTTTTCTGTTGGTTACCAGCAGAATAACTTAAAAATTTACTTATGGAAGGTGCTGTAATGCAGAGACATATAGGCTTAATTCTTGTTTCACATATCTCAATGTTCATTGATTTAAGTGGAATTGCTCTTGATCTGTAAAGAGGTGCAAAGGAAAAGTAAGTGCAGTTTGCTGTGCAGCACTTGGACCTGGAAGAGGTGTAGAATCTTCAGGACTCGAGGGGTGCTGAAACATCATGCTTTTTACTCCAGACATGTGAAAAATGCCTTCTTTCTCAAGCTTCAGGGATGAGGAAGGCTCCCGAGGTGGATGCCAGGCTGCTGTGTGACACGAGATGACTTTAGAGCATAGCAGCAGGTCCATGTAAGAAAAAAAATGACCCCATTGGGGCCATCCTGGAGTGCAGGGAGAGGGATGGGGTGTTCAGGGTGTGCCTGACACAAAGGAAGGAATTTCTCCTGCTGTGCCTACTTACATTGGCTTTCCATCAGAGCTCCTCTGGGGGAAGAGGTGGCATCATTTTTAAGACAAATCATTTGACTTCTGAATATTGCCCTGGGATGAAATGAGTCATGGCCAGAAGCATGTGCTTTCCCTGGAGAGTGCAAGGTGCCTCTCCTGAACACAGATGTACGTATTATGGGCAGCTAAACTGGATGGGGCAACTTAGCAGTTAGGGATTGGCACACGTTTCTCAAAGACTCTGCTTCTGAACTCCTCTTTTCCATGTCAGAATCTAACAATTTATTTCTTGCCTTCTAAACAAGTTTTTTGAGGCTGCAGCTGACCTTTTGTTTAGGGTGCTAGTTCCTTAATCTTGTAATTTTCTAATGTTTCTAATGAGTTCATCAGGGGATTGAATTATGTGCGATGCTCACCTTTAAAGTACCTAATTTAGAGAAGACTCACACCCAGAACCACATTCACCTGTGCCACACCATGCAGCCGGAGGGAGGTTACTTCAGATGAGAGCATGAAGGTACCTTCAGCAACAGCTCGGTTGAAGTCTATGGAACGAACCTAGAAAGTCCTTCTGGCACCTAAAAAGCAAATCAAGTGAATGTGCCAGTTCAGGAGAACCTTCTCACAGCCCAGACGGACTGCTCTGGTGTAGGTACAAGGAGATGTAGACAGACTGACAGACACGTGCATGGGTGTGTGCAAACAGCAATGACTTTTAAGTACTTTTACCCACTGATGCTCCCCTGGCACAAAGAGCACACACAGAGCTGGGGACACATGGGAAGATGACAGCTAGCAGCACAACATCCCACACCAGGTGACCTCTGCCCGCTGGCTGCCCTCAGTGTATTCCCTGGCAGCCAGGTAAGAGGAATGTCAGTGTCACGGCTTTACACACGGAGCACAGGCAGTGATGCCACACCAGCAAAGTGATACAGAACATCTCTTTGTCTTCTTCTCTGAAAATCAAGAAGTTTCTGCCCTCACCTGCAACAAAACCTGTCTGCTTCTACCCACCGTGACACAACAGCTGAGCTGCTGCAGCTCCGCTCACTCTGGAGGTGCTACTGATCCTGCACCAGCTGGGGATCTCCTTTCAGGCATTTCAGGCTTGCCTTCCCCATCCCTATCTCTTTTGCTCCTCCTGTCTTAGAGTAAGTGGCACAGAACCTCACCCCAGGGTGCAGAAGAAGCCACAAATGAGTAGACCTGTTCATTGCAGTGTTCACAATGGAGATAATGGGCAAGTTTGAGACAGGAATGATAAGGTATTTAAAACTGTGTGCTAGACTGAAGACTTCAATGATGCAAACCTGTCTTTGATCAGTCACTTACCTGTGTAAAACGTATTTCAATACGGATTGGCAAAGTGGATAGGCAAAAAAGGAACTCGCATTTCTTTCAGACAAGAAAAAGCAGTGCTCCTTAATATTTTAGTCCTAGGAGCAAAACTTCAGCACATGAAAACTCCTGGGCCCTACTGTCCCAGCCACCCCAGAGGATCTGTCCTTTATTTCCATGGTATTTATCAACTAACCCAAGCCCAAAAAATGGAAGACAAGAAATCATGCCTTTTCTTTTTTTTCCTTTGCAGCTATTTACCTGGGGAGGACCTAGACCCTACCCCAGCAGGTATTCTGCACACTGCAATTCCCACTGAGTCACCAGGGATCAAAGCCGTTTAGCATCTTAGAAAATGAGGCTCAGCCATCCCAGGAGAAGAGCTCTGCAGTCCTCTTTCATCTGCCAGAGCTGCCTGAACCAAAGTACAGGCAGAGTCACCAGAGGGAGCTGCAGCAAGGATAAAGACTCGTATGTTTCCATTGTTTTCTTTAGCACACACAACGAGGCTCAAACGTCAGTTTTGAATTACATTTTTTATTAGACGAACATGATTTTAATATATAATTTAAAACTCTACGTGTACACAGCCTAGGATGCAACGTGCTCCCTTCCCCACTGAGTTACAAAACACTGAGGCCGTGAAGGTGAACATCAGCTCTGCATTTGCGACCTCACAACGATGTTACAAATGGTTGGGAGTGGAAGCTTTGCACACAGGTAGGTCTACACGGGACAGGACAAAGCACATGAGGAAGAGGTAAAGAATAGGAAGAAGAGAGGAAACCAGATCTGCCCTGGCTGAAGGACTGCTCTCAACAAGCTCTTCTCCATTTCCTGTCCCAGATTCCTTAGGGAGCAGGAAAGTGAAGGCTAGGCCATGGTGCAGGTGGAGCGGTGCTGTGTGGTTTCACACACAGCACTGTCAGCCAAGGGGCCCTGTGAGGAATGCTGCAAAGGCTGCCATCAACCAGCCGTGGGCCACCCTCCTCCTCTCGCTGCCCACGCCAAGATCTAGGGAAATCAGTGGACAAGTCACTGAAGACCAATGGGATTTGGCACTTTCCTGGTGACGACCCCACTCTTGCACTCCTAATATCTCAGGGTCGGACTTCTGAATCGTGGTACTCCCAGAATGGGACTCCTTAAATAAATGGCCTGATGAGGGGACAGGGCAGAGAGGGACAACCAAGAAATCCACTGAGAGCTTGGTAGCTCCTCTTCGTTTCAGTGATAGCACTTGGGCTGCTCAACACTTGAATCAGTTATTTTAAAGTGTAAACATGGATTTAGGGGCTTTACTCCAGGTCCACTTCTCTTGGAAGGTTTCATTCTAGACAGTCAATAAAAAAGAAAAAAAAAAAAGAGAAAGCCACACTAAGAAAAGTCAGGAGTTCAGAAGACTCATCAAAAACTGTTTCAACCTTACAAAGCATGTCCTTTGACTCAGCATTCAAAATAAATTTATTAATGCATTATTAAAAAAATAGCAATATAGAAACTACTCCTTTCTCAGTTCAGAAATTAAGCACATCTAAGAAGACCCTACAGTAACAGTCCTCTTTCTGGCAAGGCACTATCCAGTAGTGTGTGGCACAAACAAAACCACCTCTATCAAAGCCACTGATACAGTGAATGCACACACTGATGTGTGTGCACATCAGCCCACACAGCATTTTTTTCTAGGTACAAAGATTTGCAGCTTAATTCACACTGCTCTCCCCTTTAAAAAGTGGGGTAGTTACAAGTATTTGCTAAAAATTGGGATCATATGGTTCTCAAGCATATCTTTATATGCAAGTATTTTAAACACAATTAAGAATTTGCTATTTCCTTCAATAAATGGCTCTAGTTCCCACAGACCTTTACAGTTACCTGATAGTTACATTTCATTATTACAAAACTGCTTTTAAAAATTCCAGATCATCTTGTGTAACAAACTAGAACTCTACTTGCTTTAATTACAAAAATAAGGCTGTTGCACACAAGACCAAATTCACATTCAAGCAACATATATATATATATATATTTTTTTTTTTTTTAACTAGCCACTTATAATTTAAAAGCAGATATTCTAAGGGACTTACACTGCCAACCCATGCAAGCAAGCAGGGTATCTTTGGAGCTAGTGCTGTCCTCCATACAACTGATTAAGCCCACATGCGTGCTCTGAAATAAGCTAGGTTTACCTAACAGCTGTAACAGGACCAGCTCTCCACTGAACGGGAAGCTTCTATTCTAAAATTATCAAAATTCAAGAGGAGTTTTGTGAAACTAATTTCATCCCTGGAGAAATCACTGTGGTTTTGCCTTTCACATCAGTAAGCCTGGGATTTTACCCAGGATTACTCATCTGGATATACTTACACACTTGGGTTAAGTTTTTCAAAACTGGGACTTCTGGCAGTTCTCAAAGTTTACAATATATCAAGTACATGATAAATCCAGGATGGCTTCTCTGTAATTAACTGCATAATTACATAAATTTATATCTGTATTCATTTGCAAATTTAAATATATTTCTTTAACTTTTTTTTTAGGAATAGTTATATTGAACTTGGTGAAGTTAACAATGTACAGCTCCACCTCAGGTCACATTCCCTTCCTACAGTGAAGTTCAAGTCTCATGAAAATATGGGACTGGTGACAAGAATGTCACTATAACTTACCACAGACAACATAATTCTTAAAAATGCACATACCTATGTGTACATGCATGTTAACTTCTCCCATTCAGGATTCCTCTAGAGAAGGTGCTGTAGCTAAGATTTTGACCAGTAAATACAACCATGGACTTGACATCTGTGTGTGCTCTTGCTCCATCTAGCCCTTTAAGTGAGTTGAGGAGGCAGCAGAGGATCCAAAGAGAAACTGATTTATGGATGGACTCCTTTTAACACCTCATTTTTTAAAGCTTTCTTGCCTTTGTACTAGAGGGAAAAGCCACACAGCTGTAAGCAGTTTGTAGCTGAGACAACATGAACAGGCAGGTAACCTGTTCTCTACCCCAGCAACTGGTAGTCATGAACATTGTTCATGTCATATCTCTGCAGTCCTGAGTAAGCCCTTGTCCAAAATCTGCGAGGCTATGGTTCTCCTGTTGTTCAGCATCTTCAGCAGGGACTTGGACGATGACCTAGCATGCAACCTCAGCAAATCTGCGAACGACACCTGAACCTGGTTGCCCCGGTTTTTAGCTGGGACAGAGCTGGGGTTCTTTCTAGTAGCTAGAAGAGCGCTGTGTTTTGCTTTCAGCCTGGGATTTGTTATGAGAGAAACACTGATAACACACCACTGTTTGCATTTTTGCCACTGGAAGTGAAGGACTCCGTGTTTTGTTAGTCTACAAGCACAAGATCTAAGGGGGCAAGGAATATTTAAATTAATAAGCTAAATTGGCATTTGGATATGCCATATCATATAATGTCATATCCAATATATTAGTGAGGGTCTCTTCCTCTTTTAGCTCTCTCTGACTTTCCTTCAGGTTCTCGCTCTTCCAGGATTGTGGTTTTGGTTCGGGATTGTCGCTCTTCTGGGATCGTTACCCGAGAACTGGTCAGGTTTGGTCAGCGGGTGGTGAGCAACTGCACTGCGTATCACTTATTTGCATATTTTGTTACTATTATTGTCATCATCACTATTTTAATATCAGTATTATATTAAGTTTTATTTTATTTCAATTATTAAATTGTTATTGTATCAAACTATGAGTCTCCTTACCCTTGCCCCCAATTCTCTCCCCTGTCCCTTGGGGGTGGGGGGATGAGCGAACAGTTGCGTTTGGCTGCTGGCCAAGGGCTAGACAAGTGAAACCACCAACCTCTGGTTCAGTGGTTGGTAACAGCTGGCAGAGCTTCAGTCCAGTGGCATCTCAATAACCTTGAGGGCTGGGCCAACAGAAACTTCATGAGGTTTGATAAGGACATGTACAAAGTTCTGCCCTTGAAGGTGGCGAGGCATCAGTATGAGCTTGGAAGCAACTGACAGAGTAATACCCTGCTGAAGGGAGCTGGGGATTTTAGTGAGTGCCAGCCTGACCATAAGCCTGCTAGCATTGTACTCACTGCAAACAGGGGAAAGCATGCAGTGCACTACTTCAGGAGAAGTGTGGCCTGAAGGAAAGGCTGAGGAAAGTTATTATCCCCTTCTACTCAGCACTGGTGAGGCTACATCCGAAATATTGTTCTAGGACCTTCTGCCAGTTCAAGAGGGATGTGAACAAACTAGAAAGAGTAGCCCTCCACCAAAGCAAAGCAGCCAGGGGCCAAAAGCACACAGCCTGTGAAGAGAAGTTGAGGAAGCCAGGTTTGTTTAGTCTGGTAAGAAAGCAGCTAAGAGGTGATCTAATGGTAGCCTACAACCATTTTAAGGACAGTTACAAAAAGGGTGGTGCCACTCACTTCCTGAGTGCCAGAAAACAAGCAAAGGCAACAGCCACAAATTACAGCCTGGGAGTTGAGGCTGGACATTAAAAAGAAAGTTTTCACTAGGAGAGGAGTACAGAAGAATACTGCAGCACTGGCACAGGTTACCTAGAGGGTTATGAGATCTTCATCATTCAATATTTTTAACACTCTGCTAGACAAACCCATATCTGATCCAAGCTGGTGTTGTTGCTAGCCCTGATTTTGACAATCCTGAACCAGATGACCTCCAGTTGTCCCTTCCAGCTAACATGTCTCGGATGCCATGGTTACTGATTTTAACAGAACATGTGATTTGTTGCACAGACAGGGTTGCTTTCTGACACTTTTTATAAGTTTGGCTTCCTTCAAGCAACAGAGTCTGACTGATGCTGTAACTGCAAAGAGGGTTTCCCACATAATGGTTGTATTTCATTTACCCAAAGACATACGGACATTTATTGGAATGGCACTACCTTGTCATTATGGAATCACTTCAGTAAAGGCTACATTACAGCATAGCTGTTATTTTCACAGCCAGACTTGATTCAAAATGCATAATGCAATTTGACTTCTGTCTAGAAAGCATTGTGTAATGGTTATTGGCAAGTCTCGGGCCTAAGTTCTGCTATATGCATCAACACAGTCCCACTGGAACAACGTCCACTTCCTTTACTTGGCTCCTGTTCCTCAGCTGAGCTGACCATTGTGGCCTCATCCAGCAAAGCACACACTCATCTTTCTCACTGTCTTTGAGGCACTTCCACATTTCCACACCTGGGGATATAGCCAGGGCAACAGCTGGGTGAGTTAGGTGTGCCCTTGGACCATGGGAGAGTGTTTAACCATCCATGGGACTGAACCCTGTCTCTCAAAGTGTGCCCCTGATTCTCATGCGGCTAATGGTGAAGTTGTGTGTTACTGAAGGTCAACTCAAGGTTTTGGCAAAATTTCATTTTAAGACAGTCCAACTATAGAGCTCCAACTTTGGATGATAAGTCTTTCTCAGTTAAGAGATAATATTACCATTAGCTATGAGACCTCTTCTTCTGAACTACCCAGTATTTTCCACCAAGAGTTTTCCTGCACATTTCATCTGCATCTGGAACAGGAACCATGTCAAAATATTTCACTTTGGCACTTCCTCCATGACAACAACTGCTTTTAAGCAGCGAGTTGCAACGTACATCATTAGACAAATCAAGTATTCATGAACAAGGTTAGCAGCCCATGTCTCTTACAATAAACATGATCTGGCATAAACATCGTAATAAATAAATGTAGAGCAAAAATATGGCAGTTATTAGCTTAGACTGAGATCTTAAGACTGATGATTTTTACCTTCTGGATCATAGCCAGCACAAACATTCTAATAATCAATTTAACTATCAGTATGAGATAATTTCAACTACAGTAGTTGGAAGAATTAAAAAAAAGTAAGGAATCTGACTACATAGAAGCCCTACACTTCCACTCCTTATTCTCAAACATACGTGTCTGTTAGAATATCAGTGCCAGTAGCAAAAGCAATCCAAAGACAAAAGTGAAGTATCATCAATGAGTATTTTTAAAAAGGAAGATGAGTAGCCTGGCCTTAATGCTGTTTCATATATGTGTTATTAACTCCACGTTATTGGAGAGTACCGTATCACGGCAAGCAGACTACTACTAATGGTGCTTGTTTGCTCTATCACAGTGATCCATTAGGGAAGATGTTGTGTGCTGAAGAACAGGGTCATTCATCCAGGACATGTGCTTGTTGATACTTCAGATAGGCTTTCTAGGGCTCTGACTCCTATTTAAAATAAAAGAGAAAAAAATATTATTAATGCTAGGAATATATTCTCATCTTCTGTGTCTGTGACCTTCACATACAAGGTGCCCCTAACCCTGGCCTACACAGCAATGGAGGGTGCAGCATTCTGAGGTGCTACCAGACAGAAGCAGTGATCTGGACAAGTTTATGAAGACACTCCTCCAGGCCTACAACAGGTTATTTCTCAGGAACAGAGCTGTACAGAAGCTGCTATTTCTGATTGCAGTAGGACATCACCTTTTTCCTAGGACTAGTCTTCAAGCTACGAAGCAAGGCAGGCTGCCAAAATAACCTGCTCATCGTCTCCCTGCTGAGGTTCCCTCCTACTTCTCTCCTTCATGGGGTTCAGAAATAAATTAATCCCTGGCAGAAGAAGAACTCTATAGATACCTACGAGCTACCATACAGGCCTGAAACAGTACTATTACCAAGACAGCTGTACCTACAGTGGCCAAGGGAAGTAAAATCCTCCCCTACATGTCTGGTCTACTGCCCAAAGGTGCACCATACAATCTCTTTGAACAAGTGTCCAGGCTTCCATATGGCAATCAAATCCCATCTATTATACTGCCCTCAACAGAAAGATGTTAACTAGCTTTGTGTTCTGACCTGTATATATGTATTCATTAAAACTTAAGTCTCATCCATAACTCTTGACTGTTCCAGCACTTCATATTTAAAATATATATATATATAAATTAACACCTAATAAATGCATGCTGTCCTGGTTGAGCCATTATGCCAGGCTGGTCCAGTAAAATAATGTTCTGGTGACATAAGCTGCAGATATTCCAGTGATTAAGATCCTAGTTCCGTCTCCTGTTACAATTAAGTCAGTTGCTTTCAATTTACACTGATAATGTGAAGGAGAATGTATTCTTTAAACTTCATTTAACTGCTGTCTCAAATTAACTCCCACATATATGCTTGGTTTCATTTAAAATGCTTTGCTTCTTGTGGCAAGTTTCAGTTACCTCATTAGCATGAAGATGATATGGACAAGGTACGGATCAAGGCTGTGGTGCATCTGAACACACAGAGTTCTTTTGGTTCAAAGAAAATTCAATCTCAGTATTTCAAGGATTTCATGAAAAGTCTGCACTGACCTTTGATGACAAAGGAGGTTTCAGTCCAAGAAAGGAGAAGACAGTGTTGCTCTCCTTTGATTCAAAAAAGCTATCGTAATCCTAGAGAGAGGAAAAAAAAATGATGAGTCAAAATTTGTGTTTGTGTTTTCCCTATTGATCTTACCACAATACCATGCATTAGACAAAAGGATGATATATAATAATGCTCAGGAAAATACTGATATTTACCCATATTCTCCTATGCAAATCTAAAAGCTATTCTAAACTGTAATGATAACACCAACTACAATGGCAAAGAAAAACACATAAATTCTCTAACTACAACATCTTTCAGTGCTTTATTTGACAGGAAAATATAAACATGGACTTGCATTAAAAGGAAACCTATTGTGGGTATATTATAAAGGTATTTTAATGCCTAATAATGCAAATAAGTTTCTAACAGGGTTTCCAGTTTGCATTTTAGCAAACAAAATATTTCCTAGCCTGGATACTTCCAAGAAGAAGTCCTAAGGCAGCTGAACTCCCTATTTCTTCTGTGGTGGAACAGAGACTTCATCATCATTGTATCCTTTGAAAACAGAAATCATATCTCAGCCTTGGACAACCACATAGTTAAATATAAAATGTTACCATAAAGAAACCTGTTGTATAGAAAGATAAAAAACAAACTTCCTTATTATGATTAAGTTCCTTTTAAGTTTCAGCTGCTTAAGATCTGGTTCTGCTCTCAAAGTGTTACTGCTGCTTTTACTGATTTGTACATCTGCCTCTTCTATCATCAGGTGAGCTGACAATATTCAGTTTTCGAGGGAAAAAAAGGAGAAACAGAGCACAGTTTAGTGAATGGATTTGGCATATGGTAAGAAGCCAGGAAATTTCAGGCTTTCTTAGTGGTTTGTCAAAGATTTCCTCTATGACCACTAGCAAACAATAAAGCACCCAGTTCAGACTCTTTCCTACACCACACAACTGCAAAATGGAAATATTAATCCTTACTAAACCACTTCTGACACGTAAAATATTCTGTAAATATCAAGAGATTTCAGGTACGTGCTCATGACTACAAGGCAATTATCTCAGATTAGTAGTTATGCTTAACTTGAAAGCATTTAACAAGATAAATCCCTTTAAATATTGACTGTGCACATACATGCTTTCAATACAGAATAGTAACAGGTAGTCTTCATGCCTCCACATGCTTCCCATCTGGGTAACAGTCATACCCAATGCTCCTGATTCCCAAAGTTATCACTCCTTTGACTCCTAACCTCTAGTTTCCTTACTTTTTGAGAGCTCATCTCTCGTTGTTACAGTTTCAGATGCTTTCCCTGAAAGTGGACTTCAATTTTTCCCCAGCAGTAGCTGCTTTGTCCACTTGTCTCCTTCCACTCCTGCGTTCTCTTGAACCTGTAACCTCACAAACCACCCCACAATCACAGGAGACAAGGTAATATAAACAAAAGAAGCTCTAATTGAAAAGCAGAAATCTTTCTCTGACCTGGCTATTCTTGGAAGGATGTCATAGGATGTGCAAAGATCTGGAACATTCTTTTATCTTCCAAACAGAGTTTACTCATGCCGAGCCAATACCCACTTGTGCTTACATTTTAGCTTCTCAGATCCTAAGCAGGAAGCACAAATGGTCTAGGCAAGCATTCTGCTTCCCAGTATTTCTCTGGGTCTTCACAATGCATTGTGAATCCCTGAGTAGCCCTTCATCCCACCTGCCAGATACAACTATAAGGTATACCAAATTATATTCTTGCAGAAGGATGGTTGGTATTTTGTGAAATAACTTTGTAAGGAAAGTGTGTGCTTGTAGATGAAGACTTTATTTCTCTTCATTCTCTTTTTTCCTCTCCACCAATATAAAATAAAAGATTGTTTGGACAGGAAATACAGAGTCACCATTGTAGGGATAATATACCTCTCAGAAGATCCATAATCATCTTGCAGATGTGCAGAAGTTATCTTTTTTGAGAGAAAAAGTGCACCTTTAGGGTGCAGTAGACAAAGATGCTTTACTAGCATTTCCATAATGATAGACCGCTATACCAATGTTGTTCTGGTTTTTAGCTGGAACAGAGCTGGGTTTCTTTTTCAGTAGTTAGAATAGTGCTGCATTTTGCTTTCAGCCTGGGATTTGTTATGAGAGAAACACTGATAACACACCAGTGTTTGTATTTTTGTCGCTGGAAGTGAAGGACTTTGTGTTCTGTTAGTCCACAAGCACAAGATTTAGTGTGCTTTTAGTGTGCTTTAGTGTGCAGAAACGCAGCACTATTCTAACTACTGAAAAAGAAACCCAGCTCTGTTTCAGCCAAAACCCAGGACAAATGTCAGCACAACTGTCCTAGCAAAGAGGTACTTTGCAGGTGCATAATCATTCAAATACCCTCAGCCCAGAAGAAACCACAGCTGCACAGAGGCAGTTTCCCTGCCTAACCCTCTATACGGAAAGCATCAGCTCTGATAGACACAGAGGCACCAGCAGGAGTGTACAATGGTCAACAGGCCTCAGACATATTAGCTGACATAAGTAGAAAGAGTAAATAAACCTAAGATGGTCTTTTGTTGTCATCTTCTTAAAAAATGGCATATTGCTGTGCTATACACTAGGGCCATAAGTCAGTATTCCAGGACTGAGTTTTGTATCTACTGATCCTTTCAGCTTTCATACACATGTGTGTATCTATGTATATACAAAGAGAAAGCACGCACACATTTCTTCTATCTGGTTTTCAGTTCCATGCTTTTCTCTATGTACAATACATAATTTCCAATGAACACCATCTACTCACTTCACATTATAGGAAAAATCAAGTTCATTTGCTTTTACTGCAAGGGGAATGAAACACTTCATGGAATAAAGCAGTTCAGCATCACAGACTGGAAAACAGACTTTGCAGACAGATGCTTCTTATCATTATGAGCCCAGAACTATTACCATTGTTGTTTAAAATGCTAACATATGAAGATATTAGACACAGTTTTAAGTTCCCTCACTGTTAATTTTAGGTATGGTCTGTTCTACCTAAGTTTGAAATCAAACAGAGGAAATAAACACTTTTACATCCATTTAAAAAATCAATAAAGGTGATGAAATGATGCTGAATTAACATAAATTTACAATTCATAGCCAGAATGTAAGTCCAAATAAAACAGATCTCATATCTAAGCCATAGCAAGCTGAAACAGTACTGAGAGCAACCCCAACAATGCCATGGACAATGTAATCACTGAATACCTAGAGGAGTAATAAGAAATACTGAAGCTCTGCAGAAGGATGTTTAAGCCCTTGACCTCTGTGAATGAGACTTGAAAAACTGCATGGGTGCTGCTATACCTGAAAAAGGTCCAGCCTGACTCTGCTAAAGCAGATGAAAAACCATGAGGGATACAAGCAACCACATGTGAAGACAAGCACCTGATCTGAGAAATAACCTGAATTTTCTCCACTGGTTCACCTAGAAGTGAGTCACACTGTCTCTGAAGCTGAAGGAAGGGGAGCAGTGGATGAGTACAACCCACAGTGAGAACAAGGGCACCCTTTTAATATGAAGGCAGATTTAAATTGCCTTAAGCTGCTCATTACAACCCTGTAAACTATAAGCAACCAACCTGAGAGCAGGCAGCTGTTGTGTTTCTGCAGCAACATGGCTCAAGACAGACATCATTTTCACTCCACGCCAGGAGCACTCTCTCCTCCTAAGTACACAGACAGTTTTCAGGAACACCCAGATACCTGTTTGTCTCAACAGTCTGTCCAAGGAAGGCTCTCTGTTGGGGCAGGTCATCATTTCTCTCAAGTTCTGGGGTTTCTCTGAAGTGTCTTAATCACAGTCCTTCAGTTGGCTCTAAAACCGTCACTACTCTAAGACCATGGGGTTTTTTCACTCTTTGCTAATAAAATGGAAAGAAAAGCAGGGCAGGATAGGATTCACAGCCTGAAAATAATGTCATAAGAAATATGTCTGCATTCCTGGCTCTGACAATGACTGTGACTCAGCTAACCCACCAATATCTGTGAACATCTGTTTACCTTAAAATCTGCAAAGTAATTTAAGATTTAATCATAAAAAGCTTTCTGCAAGTGCTAGTTATCACTTTTTACTTCCAGAAGTAACTACCCACATTTTTACAGATTATCAAACCTGGATTCACTTACTGACAAAATTGTGAAGGTCAAACAATGAGCTAAACTCAGGAAGTGTATGTTTGAAAGAGCACAAAAGCCAGTGGATTGATTCATTTTAAAAGGAGCAGAATGTTTAATAACCACAAGAGATTATCCACTAGAAACACTCTCCCCGGTGTTTTGAAATATCTGCATTGCAAAACATACATAAAATGCTATTGACACTTTCTTACTTCATGGGGAACGGGGGGAAGGAGCACCATGCTTTTAGATAAAGTAGCAGTAAAATTTTAAATAGGAGAATTTTCTTACTAATTTCTGCAATGATCATGCTTATAGAATCATAGAATGGTTTGGGTTGGAAGGGACCTTAAAGATCATCTAGTTCCAACCCCCCTGCCATCAGCAGGGACACCTTCCACTAGATCAGGTTGCTAAAAGCCTCATCCTCCCTAGCCTGGAACACTTCCAGGGAGGGGGCATCCACAGCTTCTCTGGGCAACCTGTTCCAGTGTCTCACCACCCTCACAGTGAAGAACTTCTTCCTAATATCTAATCTAAACCTCCCCTCTTTCAGTTTAAACCCATTTCCCCTTGTTTTGTCATTAACTGCCCTTATGAAAAGTCCTTCCCCAAAATATTCAAATATGAAAAAAAAGTTATAAAATGCATAATAGTCCTATAAAAGTTGAAAGAAATCACTTTAGGATGGTAGTTTCTTAGATTTTTGAGTAGTATGATGTCAAAGAAAGTGATCTCAAGGACTCATCACTTAGGCTTTGGCATGTGGTAGTTCAAATTGGGCATCCCTGGCTTTCTCTGTAATACAGGCAAGATAACAGATGTTCCAAAAACATCCTGCCTTTAACCTTACCTTTATTAGGAAAGTCTGGGCAGATCTGAGCCACATGTAAAGACACTAAACCCATGGGTGAGGACAGGAAAATTCTTGTCTCACATGAAGAATATCCCATTGCTACCAGCTGTAGATGCAGAGGCTGAAGAAGGAAAAAGGTGCTAAACTCAGTGGAATCTGAGAGCTTCATACACAGGCAAGAGCCCAACTTGCCTGCAAGCCAGGGGGTTCCATTTGGAAAAACTCTGTGGGATACCCTGCCTCCCACAGAGGAAGGACACCATCACCAGCTGGTTTTGGCAAGGCAGTGGTTCCCTGTTTCAGCACCAGACTTCACCACTGGTAGCAAGTTACTACAATCCCCTTGTCACCATCCCAAGCAGCTCTACCAAGCCAGCGGGCACTGCAGCTTTGCTGGGATCAGCTGAGCAGTGCTGCCTTGTCCCTGTGCAAGGAAGTGGCTCCCACTGATGCCCTGGAGCCATTCAGAAAGCAGCTGTTAACCTAAAGGTATATACAAGCACAGCAAACTGCCACCCACTGCCCCACTTCAAAAGGCAACTATGTGCACAAATATAATTTTGACCATATGGCTTTAAATTATGATCCTTGGTGCTTTCCAGGGCTGCTAATTACCCATTATTAACATATAAAATTCTGTCAACATCAATAGCTGATTAAGGCTACTAAAACTAAGGGGACATAGAAATAGTGGACATGAATCATCAGTGACAGAGATACTCAATCCCTCTGAAAATGTCGAAAAGCCAAAAATACAGGTGATAAATCACAAAGACAAAGCTATGAAAGGTTACCAAGAATTAGAAATATATATCTCAGGATAGTTCAACGGGATAAAGAAGTGACAGGTGTATAAATAAGGCAAGTAAAAAGCTATTTCAAGTCAGAAAAGACTTCCTAACAGGATAATAGCCATCTGACTGCTTTACGCCTGGCTTCCTCACCCTTAAAGTCAAGGCAGCTTGATCACACACCAAGTAGTCTGAGCAAGCTACAGCCCCCCTGTTTCACCACCAGAA
>NW_010330522.1:0-280 GCF_000700745.2 Antrostomus carolinensis
CCAAGCGTGTGTCTGCAGAGTCTCAGCTTCCCTTCCAGCTGTGCTGAGCGCCTCTCAGCCAGGTCTCATCCGTTACAGCGATGGGTAGTGTGCAGATCTGCTCAAGGGCTGCTATAAATAACAGCCTTTCCCCAGTGGCTCAGCTCTGCCCAAGATCCAGTTTCATTTCATGTCCCAACAGAGAGCTCCTGACCCTCTCTGCAGACATCCTGCACCACCAGCCCCACGTTGTTGGTGGGTTTGCTGAGCTGAGGTCACAACCTCACTCCTTGAGCGGCTG
>NW_010330522.1:309-659 GCF_000700745.2 Antrostomus carolinensis
TATCCACTTGGATTCCTTCTGCTGGGAATGGTGGAGCAGTCCTGTGTCAGCATTTGTCCTGGGGACTTTGTGTGAGTTGTGTCCCCAACAGGTCAGTCCATTCTGACTGTGCCCTGTGCTGGGAAAGTGCCAGCAGGTCCCGTGGGACCAGACACGAGTCAGAGGGGTGAGACCCAGCTGGAGTAGGGATGACTGGAGTCCTGTCCTGCTCAGAGAATCACAGAATGGTTTGGGTTGGAAGGGACCTTAAAGCTTATCCAGTTCCACCCCCCCTGCCATCAGCAGGGACACCTTCCACTAGACCAGGTTGCTCAAAGCCTCATCCAGCCTGGCCTTGAACACTTCCAGGG
>NW_010330522.1:706-2010 GCF_000700745.2 Antrostomus carolinensis
CACACCAAACAATTTCTTCCTCACATCTCATCTAAACCTCCCCTCTTCCAGTTTCAAGCCATCACCCCTTGTTCTGTCACTCCCTGCCCTTGGCCAAACTTCCTCCCCAGCTTTCCTGGAGCCCCTTTAGGTACTGGGAGGCCACTAGAAGGTCCCCCTGGAGCCTTCTCTTCTCCAGGCTGAACAGCCCCAACTCTCTCAGCCTGTCCTCACAGCAGAGCTGCTCCAGCCCTCGCATCATCCTGGTGGCCTCCTCTGGACTCATTCTAACAGGTCCATGTCTTTTTGTTGTTGTTTCTTGCTTGCAGTCACCTTGCTGTTCTAGCAAATAGGGTTAATTAAGTCGAGGAGCAAATTGATGTCCTGCCAGCCAATTAGGATATTTCTGATGGGGTTTTTTTTGCTGCAGTTTCTCTTCACAAGCTCTGTAGACAGTTCCTCAGGGGTGTTGAGGTACCTCAACCTCTGGTTGTCACTTTGCTCCCCTCTCTTCCAGAGTCTCTCAGTGAAATCCTGCAAGGTGTTCCGTATTTTCCGGCAGTGGGAGAGCATGAATTCCTCCTGAACAGGCCTCTCCCTCTGGGAACCACACTGCCTGCTTGGTGGCACGGAGCATCACATCCATCTGGCAAAGATCTCGCTTTGTAGTTGCTCCCACGGCAGCTCCATGCCACAGGGAGAGGAAAAAAAGGAGGTTCCCAAGGAGGCTCCGTGCCAAATGCAGCCCCCACCAGCCTCTGGGACCCCCTCCTCCCTGACTGCCTTCCGTGAAGCCCCCTGCCTTCACAAACTGCTGCTGTAGCCCCGAGGGCTTCGACAGCCCCGTCTGCAGCCGAGGACATGCTGCAGGTGTGTGGGGTGAACAAGGAGATGTGGTCACCTCACAAGGGTGAGCGTCTTAAGGAGGCTCCGTGCCAAATGCAGCCCCCACCAGCCTCTGGGACCCCCTCCTCCCTGACTGCCTTCCGTGAAGCCCCCTGCCTTCACAAACTGCTGCTGTAGCCCCGAGGGCTTCGACAGCCCCGTCTGCAGCCGAGGACATGCTGCAGGTGTGTGGGGTGAACAAGGAGATGTGGTCACCTCACAAGGGTGAGCGTCTTGTCCAGCTGTGACCTGCCACCAACAGCGCAGGGAAGTGACACCAGGTGGGAATAAACATTTCACTTTTCTTTGGTTTTTTTTGTTTGTTTTTTTTTACTGTTGGTGTGGTGCTTCTTCCCAGGCTGGGGTGAGCTCTGGACCTCACACGTGGTTCCCATATCTCTTGGGATGCTTGGCTTTCATAGAATCATAGAATGGTTTGG
>NW_010330523.1:0-892 GCF_000700745.2 Antrostomus carolinensis
ATATATATATATATATATATATACATATATAAGAAAAGCTGACTGACATAATTGCTCAATGAAAGGGTTGTGTTACTGAAGAGCTCAGGTACTTCAGGCATGACATGCAAGACAACTGGTGAAGGAAAAACAAGCTTCTGACTATAGTGCAACCAAGCAAAATGAGGAAAGGAGTTAAACAGAACAGCCAGAGAGCAGCAAATCTGCCACAGCACCTATTAATGCACAGAAGAGTTACGGGATCACAGCCCTAAGAGCACGAAACGGAGCACCGTGGTTTTCCTAATGAAGTCTCAATTGAATGCAAATTATTCCTCCCTTATTTCTTCTTTTGCTGGACATGAAGTGAGGAAGGCGACGAGCACACCATCCACAGCGCCTTCCTGGCACTCATTTCACTGACAGCCAAACCTGGGCTTAGTACTCGGGCGAGTTACGACTGTTACTAGCACGTGTTGGCTAATTTTAATGTGAAGAAAAGTCCTAAATTTTTACAAAATTCAGTTAAGACAGAAATCAAATATTCATCTGTGGACTGTTAGCAAGCAAATGGCTAAACATAAAGTAAAACAGTGTTTCTAGCTGCTTGGAAGTCATTGGGAAAGCAGCTTTCCCTCTAGCCCTTATTAAATCAGGAGGGAAAAAGTCTTTAAACAATTGACATGATCAAATTATTAACTAACAATATTTACACAGTGTTATATGGGCCTAAATTGTTTTAATAAAATTTAGTTTCCAATTCTATGAAGCTAAACTCCAGGGTCAAGTACCTGCCAAGCGGAGATAAATCCTGGTTAAACCTGTCAGGGTTTAAACATGGAGCAGGACTGAGATCCTGGTGTGATTCCAAACGTCCCGAGCTCCACGAAGTGTGTGAGGGCACCATGGCTCT
>NW_010330524.1:0-31308 GCF_000700745.2 Antrostomus carolinensis
ACTTGTTCTAGCTGCTCCAGGTCTCCCTTGTTATGGGGGCTCCAGAACTTGACACAGTATTCCGGGTGGGGCCTTACGAGAGCGGAGTAGAGGGGGAGAATCACCTCACTCGACCTGCTGGCCACGCTTCTCTTGATGCAGCCCAGGATACGGTTATTGGCCTTCTGGGCTGCAAGTGCACATTGCCGGCTCATGTTCAGCTTCTCATTCACCACCACTCCCAAGTCCTTCTCTTCAGAGCTGGTTTCAAGCCATTCATCACCCAGCCTGTATCTGTGCCTGGGGTTGCCCCGACCCAGGTGGAGGACCTTGCATTTGACCTTGTTGAACTTCATGAGGTTGGTACAGGCCCACCTCTCAAGCCTGTCAAGGTCCCTCTGGATTGCATCCCGTCCCTCCAGCATGTCAACCACACCACACAGCTTGGTGTTGTCGGTATATACACGTCCATCTGGCAAGTACTTGTTGTGAACATGGACACTAATTAATTTTCAGACATTGAATTCCTCTCTTTTTGTATCTTACTTTTCCTCATCTAGTAACAAATGAAATAACAAATTTTTGGGTCAACACCATATTTTAGCAAGTGAAACTCAAAAAATGCAGTGCATTTGAACATGCTGTTGATACACCATGAAAAGAAAAACCTTTTCCGCCAAAGCTAGTTGTCTAGGTTTATCCTACAATTAATAGAGAGGATGAGATCCCTAGCAAGATTTATCCACTTGTCCTAGGCATAGATTGAATTGTTCTGTGAAGTTTTCTTTTTCCCATTTACTGCATATGGTGTTAGGCAGCTAGCTTAGAGAGAACACCTCATATTTGGACAGGTAGACTTAGATATAAGGAATACCAACCCTAGTTTTTTTAACTTAAAATCTTGGCTGTGAACAGGGACACCTTCCACTAGACTAGGCCACTCAAAGCCTCATCCAGCCTGACCTTGAACACTTCCAGGGAGGGGGCATCCACAACTTCTCTGGGCAACCTATTCCAGTGTCTGACCACTCTCACAATGAAGAATTTCTTCCTAATATCTAATCTAAACCTACCCTCTTCCAGTTTAAAGCCATTACCCCTTGTTCTGTCACTACCTGCCCTTGTAGAAAGTCCCTCCCCATGTAGGCCGTGGGCTTTTATTCCAGAAATTGCACGTCTTGGAACAGATCTGATCTAAGTCTTCAAGGAAAGCTGCATATCAACATGGATATTTCTGAAACTGTAGGGCCAGGATCTGCACCATGCACTGTTTGTTGGGGGCATACAGGTCCTCCAACATCTCTTAGGAAATCAGTTGCCAGTTGAGGTTTGACGTAGTTTACAGCCAGATCCTATGTTAATTTATAGCTGATGCAAGCTGCAGTGGTTTGTTACTTGGTTGTGACTCGCTTCAAGAGCAGCTCCTGAGGAGGAGAAAATGATGCAGTTCCTGGCAGTTTCGCACACTGAGAGTCAAATTTTTAATTTACATAACTGAACTTCCACTTTTATTCAAGATATTAAAGAGAATTGAAATTTCTGTCTGTTCATTTATTTACCTATAAATGTATAGATAAATAATTTTTTGTGTTTATTTATACATAAAACACACAAAAAGATTTAATGAATTCTCTTCTTGCCTAAAAGTGGAAAACCAATAAAATACTTCATACATTTAAAAAGCATTTCATTAAATATAACATCAGAATATACTGCTAGTTATAGATAATTTAATTGTTATGTATTAAAAATAAGATATTTCTAACATTCTTTTTGTGGTTTCATACTCTTGAAATTTATTAAGTCAATCGTCAGCTGCTGTGACATCACAAGATGAATTCAAAGCAATGATTACTTTAGTATTTAAAATGCTTGGAGTGTACCAATTATTCAGGCTGCTAAGTGAAAGTAAAAATGTCAGTTTAGCTCTCTGTAATCCCATAATGTTTAAAGGGTCATGAATTACACATGGACCAGATAGAGAGAGAAACCAGAGTCTGACTAAAAGACATTTCATGTAAAAAATATGCTGAAATCGTATCTTTTAATATATTCTAGTAATTGATCAAAGTGATTTAAAACATTTGATCTTTTAAGGTCCTATATTTGAATTTACTCTCAGTGTAAAGCTTTCCCATATTTCTTGTGATATGTAAGTAAACAGTATGGGTCTAATGCTTTACAAATATTTGTCTGTAAAATCTAAGGATCCAGATCTTGCATTTTTTGCTATTTGAACCAGGCTGAGAAATGCAGGCACCAAGAACATGTGACTGAGCTCCAAAATTTTATTAATTTGTTTTAAAATCCTATGTCATTGTGATCTTTCTGAGTAGCTCAGCTGATTGCTGAGGCAGTTCAGAAGTAATGGAGATAGAAGAAAACAGCCTTAGGTCCACGCTCAGTCCAGTTGACCTCTGCAGAAAACTGTTGCTGTAGGCTAATGAAGAACTAGAGGGCCAAGTGATACATTCTATTTCTTGTTTAAAGTTTCTCACTAAAATACGTGAGAGGAAGGATTGGTTCTTTGTTCTTTTATACCCTCCCTGTTATCAATCCCAGCTCTAGCTGTATTTAAGCTGGTACTTATAGTGAAATTCAGTATTTACCCGTCTTTTTAACTAATCAGAAAATGTTCAGTATCAGTTTTCATATAAAGTTATAGCTCATATACTTCTTAAAAAATGAAGTATGTCCCTCTCCTTGCATGGGTTTGAAAAACCTTTCTTCTTCATGCCTACCTTTCTAGTGCTTTCTATTGGATGTTGTAGATTAGCTGTTTTGCTTGGTACTGAGCATTTCACATAGGGCACTGTCAACCCAAATCAATGAGGAAACAGATAATACCCATTTTGCAGCTTTGCAGCACCTCTGGAGAGCTTTACTGAAGCAGGACAATCCAAACTGGATGCAAGAATCTCTCTCTCTAGGTATAGGCAATAGGGTCTAAATCAATTACAGACAAAACAAGCCATGCATCGGACGTATCAGATATGCAAACTTTAATCTATGAAGGTTTGTTTTAGCTTCTCTTCAGATGTATGGATAGTATGGTGACAGATCTGGTTGAACCCATAAATCTCTAATGACTGTAATGCATTTGTGGACTGTTTGTGTTTCAATAGATCACAATAGAAGTTCCATTATAGAAGGATCACACTGTCTTTGATTATGTAGGATTCTTAACTTGCCTTAGAGATCTTGTCTGGTTACAGCAAGTTGTGTTTGGTCTCAGAATTAATTTCTTATTTATCTTCAAAAAGATGTAGCTGGTGAAATGCTACAAAGGCAAGTCATTAGTTCTTAAAGGCTTTAGTTTGAGAAATTCTGAGATGTAAAGAACTGCAATCACATCCATTCACTGATGTTGCACAAAATATTGCTACCCATTTGTTTTTCAGAAAATTGAAAACTGCAGTGGGTGCCATGTATCGAATATGAACAGAGATCAAGAAATAATATTGTACTACTCTGTGTGGGCTTCCAAGTGTCTTTAAAGAAAGACTGATATTATGTTTAGACTTATAATGCAAGTAATAAAGAATACACCTTGTGCTTCCTAGGTGAATATTCAGTTTTTGGGTGGAAGACTGTCCAGGAGATTAATTGACCAGCAAGATGTCATCCTCCTTTAATTCATATTATCAAGGCTATCAGTGATGATTTTGGAATACTTTTGATGGTTTCCAAGTCCAATTCTATTTCTTCAGGCATATTCTGAATCTTCTTTGGAGACAGAACAGGAGGGTGTGAGGAGAAAAGTCTTTTCTCAGGTAATCAGACACACTCAGAACATTATCTTCTCTAGTTCAAGGTCAGAAATGAGTGTGACTTTTGGTAAGCTAAAATCCTATTATAAATATTTGACTATATAAAAGAATAAACTTTTGCTGTTAAGATCTCTTTGCTGGTGATAATCATAATTAAAATGTGTTCATCTATTCAAAATTATTATGCTTAATGACTTGCTTGAAATCACTTTCAAAGATCTTATGAAAAATTAAAATATCAGCTAAATTCTAAAGTGCATTCATTCTGGCTTACAACAATTTATACTGTATTAATCTATTATAGAAGTGTCTTATTCATTCAAACTGTGAACCAGGGTCTCCAATGAGTATTAATCTTTAAAAATCAGTTATAAAGGACTGGCATCTGACACAGAAACACATTATTTTCAGTAAGCATTATTAGCTTTAGGTGGTGCTATTAAGTGAAGATGAAATAAAGACTTAATATGATGCCAGTATAACTATGATGTATACTAAGAAGATAGATTTGGCTTATTCTTAAAACCTCAGAAAGTGTAGAACCATATTAATACAAAAGCACAGGTTAAAACCTGAACATATTTGAAGAAGTAGCTATGTTTAAGCATGCAAATATCAAGGATTGTACAGTGTGTATTATCTGTATATTAATCAGAAAATAAATAAGAAATTTTATGATTAAACTTTAGAGGTATTGATACGAACATTTGTGAATACAGGAACCCTGAGGAGAAATGGTCAAATCTTTCATTATACAATGACGCTACATAGTTTGTAAGTTTGCAATGTACCAGGACAAGGACCAAAAAAAGGGGAAAATTTCAATTTTTTGGTGTAGAACTGGATCCAAAATTTTTCAGAAGGTAGATGAGGATTTTTTCTTCCATATACTGTCAGATCAGTGTTGTACTGTAAATGCCAGGGAAGGAGATAACAGACCAAGTGATTCTGATCCAAAAGCCCATGTAGGCCAAGGGAAAGACCTTACAGCTGACTTCATTTCACTTTTACCGCAGATGTTACAGTCTGATCAGATTATGGTGGCCTGATACAAATAATTGGAATTGTACAATTTTTTTTAAATATGACCTCAGGCAATCCTTCAATGGTTTCCATTACCTTTGCATGATATGTTACTAGGACATACAATAAAAAGCAGAAAATTTGGAAAAATATTTAAAACATGACAGTAAGATGTCTTCTGAGATTAGGTAATAATATTATAATTATGGACTAGCAAAAGAGTGATGATAAATAAACTAAAAACTTGAAAACTTTATTAGAGCAACTTGAAATGCATTATTTAATGAGTAAATAAATGCAGAACTGAGATGTCTGTACTGAGAAAAGAAAACAAACTTAAGTTCAGGAATACAAATAAAAATAAAGCCTCTGCCTGTAGTTTTGCAAGCAAATATGTAAGAAACATTAATTAAGCTGTCTAAAAATAATTTAGAAACAAATACAGACATGCTGTCTCTCCCTGGAGAGAGGTAGATGGAATAACAAGTGTCTGTTACCTTGAATTTGGCAACAAATACATGCAATAGGCAGAAATAGACTCCACGTGTTATTGTACTGTTTAGTGATTTAACAATTTTTAATGTGATTTTTTTTATTCTTTGCACTTCTCCTTCAATAGTAAGATGCTACATTCCAAAACACATCTTTTTTTCAACTAAAATCAAGAAAGAGAGATGTCAGTTAAGCTTCTAAGACCAAGCAAACTAGAAATGAAATGGCACTAAAGACTGAAAAATATGAAAACATGATGAGTTAATAGAATGACAAGTTTCTGTGTTCAATCAGAGTTGTAAAAAGTGAAACACAATCTGTGTGTTAATCATAATCAATATCTGTAATTTTTAAATGTATGCTTAGGTTCTGGGGTCATCATTCATAGTGTGATACTTTATCTGTTTTAGCACAAGAACATAAAAGGACTGTTCTGATGAAGTGCTTACTCAAGTTTTTGGAAACAATTTTACTGTATGCATTGTCAGCAAATTTAGTAGGTGCAGTAATTATCTAACTATTTAAAGCATACTGATGCACATTTAAAGCACAAAGTTAGATTTGATATATCTTTTGCTTACAGTACACTTGAAACATAATGCAGTATGGTGGTGTATTTCTTATTCTATGGAGATTATTTGTATCACAAGGTATTATAATAAAACAATGTATTTTATTTTTAAAATAATAAGGGATAAAATCAAACCAATCCAAAATTCATATTCTGTATATAATAGTGCTCTGTAACAGTGCCTCCTGCTAGGCACAGGAAGCCTTATACTTAGTACCAACACAGAAGTTGAATTTAACTCTTCATTTAAACAGAAGGGAAAAGCCCATTAAATTCTTTTCAGGTTGGATGGAAACTGAGTTAGAAGCGACTTCAAGCCCCAGAGCACTTGGGGTGAGTAGAAGGACACCCATTCAGAGGATTCTTTTGGATATTTGTTTTTGTTTTAATAAAGGAATTTAAATCAGTTATTTCCCACGGCAGCTGTGTGAATCTCACTAGTATTTATATTGACCTCTTAATTGTTATAAAAACATGTATTTTGGTACAATTACCATTAACCTGCAAGCAATAACCTTTTACATATTAAAAGTGGTTGCAGTGCTTGTTATTATAGCCCACTTTCAATGCTGTTCATTTAGTATGCTATGTTTTTAACACAAATGTAATCCACTCTGCATTTTCCATTTAAAATGCATAAGGCAAAGTGCATCATAACAGGATGTAACTACGTATTAATCAAATTAGCACAACACTTCAAAGGCCCTGGCTTTTTACTAGGCTACTGTTAGATCACAATTCATGATGGAAAGAAGCAGTGTAATGAAAGGCTTGGCAAGGGAGCTGTTTATTTTCTTTCCAGAAAGATATATTGTGGGTTAATTTTCATGACGGGAAAAAATGCAGAGGAAAAGTAACAGTAAGCATTAAGCTAAAGCACAATAAATGGAATTTAAAATACTACTGTGGCTTTGCTATTGACAAACATAAATGTAGCAATTAGTTGATGACACAACTGAGCTCAAATGACCTGTTGTTTAATTATTCAATCTTCATGACCCAAACAAAGAAGAGTCAGATTATTCAATTTTCACACTGTAAAACAGGAACAGCTGGGAAGGTTCTTCCCCCATCATACATTTAACTTACTACATATACATAAGACCCTTCAGCTAATGCTTTTATACTACTGTTTCTCAACACTTTCAAGTATATACTGCCGACTTTCAGTTTATGATAATTTTAAATTATGTTTCAGAATAAGAATTGAGGCCTTGTGTTATATTGACCTCTATATGGAATAGTCATGATTTAGGAAACCAAATTTAAGATGCTTTCAGGGGAGTACAGAAAAGCATCAGGAATGCATAAGGGAATGTTGTCTGCATTGCTCTTGTTGCAACTTGAGGGCTTGCTGTAAAATGTGAAAATGGTTTTCCTGCTTGGATTTATACTCTAATATCATTACAGTTTCAGCTGAAATTACAATGGTGTATGCTAAACTGCAGAATTACTTTTTAAATTTATCTATTTGTATTTGTCTCGTTAACCCACTTTCATTTTCTTCATTTATGTTTTTAGGCTGCAGTGTAATCCCAAAGCTGGTCTGAAAGTCAACGGTGAAACTCCTGTTGATTTTAGCTGTAGTAGGACTGCATTAATGTATTTATCCAAGTCTTCCCTAAAACAATAACTTCCTTGTCTTCCAGATTCTGCCATCCACTGTTTTGCTGCTTATTTGTTTATTTATGCAAACTTTCATGCGTGCAAACTATTAATGTTGTTTCCTAAGTCAGTATGTAGTCACTGCACCCACTACTTTTCTGTTTATTCCCAGTAGATGAAGGAAATAGTACTCAATCTTCAGTTTATGTTTTGTGAAACATATGAAAGATCTTTATGGCCACAGCTCTGTTTTCATTATTGAAATGCATTAGTAAAAGCAAAGTCTGTATGAGCATCTTTTTTTGAGAGGCTGAAAACAACTGAAATTTATCCTATGGAAACCTGCTTTGACATACTTGATTTGACATGCACATAGGCTCTTGCTAGAGAAAATCACTAAGGAAATGTTATTTTAAGTTATGATGGTAATGCTTCCAAAAGGAAGATTGAAGTTGACAGGCTAAATCTTTAGGAACCTTTCAATTATGAAAGAACTCAGTCAGTGAAAATTCAGAAACTGTTCAGACATTAAAAATATTAAAAATAGAATCTACATCTAAAAGTACATACATCATTTTATGTAATATCTGTATTAAAGACAGAGCACGATATAAGAATTTTATATGAATAATAACATAAATCTATATTACTTGTCCTTATATGGGCGATCTGGGTGTTAGATAACACAGATTTTACATGGCACTGGAACCATCTGTTGCTTAAAATTCAAGACATGTTTTGAGGAAGAAGCTTAGTATTTAGATATGTCTTCTGACCTCTATTAAAAAAATGGGAATGAACTGGAATCCTAAGGCAACTAGATAAATATTCCTTAAGGTTTGACACTTTAATGTGATATTTTTAACCTTTATAGCTTCAGGATTTTTTTAGTTAGTTTATTTCTATTTCCTTTTTGGGAGAAGCTAGATTACTGAAAAAAATCCCATACATATTGACATAGATAAATCCAGTCATATTTAAAATAGCTGTTATTACTGATTGCAGTATGAGAACTGCACACAGACACACACACACACACATTACACAAATCTTTTCCCTGTAAAAAACTCAACAATTTAAGTCAAATTGTACTACGACATTTCGTGGCACCTGAAGACATGGCATCTAATAATAATTGGATACATATTTATTACAGTATTCACGTTTAGTTTGACTCTACCATGTGCTGAATCAGAAATATTTTCTTCTGAAAATTTCCAGCTAGCTTTCAGTTTAAGTTTTAACTCAAGCTTACAGGTTAAGTTACCTTTTTGGGTCATGTCAATCACAACGGCTTCATAGAAATTACTTATATAATGTTTAATGGTAACACGCTGTCACCAGGATTAAATATGGGGCTAAATTTTGACCTTAATCATGCAAAACTCTTACAGAAATGGCTGAATAAGAATTGACCAATTACATAAAGAGAAATTTGAGATGGCAAGACCTGTAATGTCATTCAGCTATCTCTTTGTATCATTCTCCACGGTATAATCTTCCTAAGTTCCCTCAAGATGAGTTTTAAATGATTCAAATAATTCCATTACTTCACTAGAAAGTCTTTTTTACATCTGACAGACCTTGCATCTTGAGAATATTTCTTTGTTTTAATTATATGTTTTCTCAATTTTATCCTTTTACTTCTGGGCTGAATTTTAATTTAATATATCTGATATCAAAACAGGGAGAGGATATTTTTTTTCTCTTGCAAACTGTGCATATAATTCAAAAACAGAACACTAAGCAATAATGACTTGCTGCACATTTTGGAGATATGTTTTCAGTATGATAGCTCAGCAAGGGAAAAAAAAAAAGCAATTCTGAATATCTGGCTTCTAAAAATTTATGTATTAAAAATCCAGTGAACTTTCAGAGAAATAAAATGTTTACGGGAAGATAAATGTAGTACTCTGAAATTTCTCATAGAAAAAAACTCAGTGACAGTTTCTGTAAGGGGGAGAGAGGAATTATACTTCTGTGCTTTTCTTAAGAGGAAGGGAACTATCCAGTCACTGCTTCAAGAAAAGGAAGAATTATGGTGCATGACTATAAAATAGTCATTGGTCCCTTCCAATCCAAACCATTCTATGATTCTATGATAAAATCAAAGCTTTGAGGGAGAGCACATGTTCCATACTATGTCTAGGGGATCAGGTTGCCTGAACTGAGCTCTTTTGGAGTAGTGAAGTTCCTCCCATACCACCACAACAAGGATAGAGAATATGAAGTTATTGAACTGCTCTAAATATGAGGGAGCTCTAGATGAGGGTGCAGAAATATCTCAGAGATAACTGCTCTTCTGGTAGGGAAGGAATACTGTTTTTAAAGCTATTTGTCTCTCATATCACCATTTAGGCAGCATAGGTTGGAAGACTGTAAGCACAGCACCTCAGGGAGAATTACATTGTTTTAATGGAAGATAGAAACATTTTTTAAAAATTAATTTTAAAAGAGGGGAAAAATTGTACTGTTAGTGTACAGAGTGCTTTTTAGAGGAAAGACCATCCGGTATTGAGAAGAATTGTATTGTATTTTACTTATATAGCTCTCCTTTGGAAATAAAACCACAGGAACTCTTCCAAAACCAAAGAGTAGCTGATGTGATGAGAGCTCAGGTATCTCTCTGAGAAAAGCTCTCACGTCTAGGAGGAGACTTTAAATACTTCAGATAAAAGTAATAATTCAAACTTTTGAAATTCATTCATGTTGAATCAAGTACTCTATTTTGTCAAGGATTTTCTAGGTATGTTTAACAATATTTAAGACTGAAACACAATTTTGTTTTTTATATCTACTTTCAACTCCCTCTTAATTAATTTCATTCCTCTCTTGAAATAAAGCAATCTTGAGTGAAATTCTTCATAATTTGTTTATGCACAAAAAGAAACTACCTCACACTTCAAAAAGATTTCTATTTATTATTCATTTCTTCATAGACTAAAAGCAAGCAACCTCATCCCACCTCAGAGGTGATTTTCAAGACATGAATAGCTAGCACCATAACTTGCATTTAGCCTTAGGTACAAATGTATTTGGTTTACATATTCTGTTCAGTGTTTTGTTTAAAAATAGCTCAAAAAAATTAGTTCTATTTCATGAAGAAGAGTAAAACTTTCAGAATCACTTAGGATATAGGATGCATATGCCGGAAATTACACTGTTTATTTTTACATTACAAACCACTCAAGTTCAAGTATTAGAGATAAGAATAAATCAAATAATTTAAATAAAATTCCATGTGTCACTAGAAAGTTTTTATTACCCTAGGCTTGAAATTATCTCAGACTCCAGACAACTATATTTCAGATATTCACACAGTTTGCCATACAAAAACAGTATTCTTGTTTAATTTTTCTTCATTCTTAAGGTTTGCAAATCTCCATAATATCAAGCCAAGCCTAATGTTTATATTTCTAAACAAATGAAAATAGTTGCAGTCCAACTACATTTTTTAATACTTACTGTTTTTAAGGATATATTCTCAAGGCATAAACTGAAAAGGATATAGCCAAGATTCAGTTCCAAACATTAATATACAGTTTTTGTGTCAGTATTTCAATACTGTAATCATGCTAAACTTTTAAGAGATTTAGTCTAAAGCTGTAACTTTATCATTCTGTTGTTAACACACTTAATTGTTACTTTTTCTTTAGTTAACTACCTAGAATGTGAGATTTTCAGTGTGAGCTTGCATAGAATCTAATGTCTTCTCACCCTAAAAATGTCAAAATGGTACTTTAAATATAAAGCTTTTCTCAAGGGAATCATCTGTCCTTTTGACATGTCCTTGTGTTTTGCTGTATGGTATGAAAGAACTACAAGGATCTGTTAAAACAGAGCATAAAGTTTTTTAGAGTTTCGTGAATGCAGAGATGAAGAACCTCCTATCATACCCAGTTTGATACTTTGTGCTTCACCAAGTAGCAAATGTTCTTCTCATCTGTTTTGTCATAGGTGAAAAACAAATTCTGATTTACTTGCTCTGAATTTGAACTTTTAGTTATAAAATAAGTGGAAGAGAAAATGTAGTCATGTACTGAAGCCTTTGTTCAATAAAGCCAAAAAGGCTTTATTAAAGAACTATTTCCTAACTATCTTTCTTTAAAACAAAGACTTTCAGTGAAGAAATTTTTCCTTTCCAAACTTTAAAAGCACTTTTTGCATCACAATTTACTGTTTTAAAAATATTATTAACCAAAATGTCAAATTATGTCAAAAGATGCTAGGGCATCCAATCATTACAAAGTTTTGCTTTTAACCCTATCTATATCTATTATTTGTCTTTTGGTATCTCTCTGTTGGCTTTTTGTTTTCCAGCCAATACTTGCTGCCATCCACATGTAGTAGTCAGTTGGTGGCCCTAAAGATTTACTAAAAGTGATTATTGTTAATCATAGAATCATTGAATGGCTTGGGTTGGAAGGGACCTTAAAGATCATCTAGTTCCAACCCCCCTGCCATCAGCAGGGACACCTTCTACTAGACCAGGTTGATCAAAGCCTCATCCAGCCTGGCCTTAAACACTTCCAGGGAGGGGGTATCCACAGTTTCTCCAGGCAACCTGTTCCAGTGTCTGACCACCCTCACAGTGAAGCATTTCTTCCTAATATCTAATCTAAACCTACCCTCTTCCAGTTTAAAGCCACTACCCCTTGTTCTGTCACTTCCTGCCTTTGTAAAAAGTCCCTTCCCAGCTTTCTTAAAGGCCCCCTTCAGGTTCTGGAAGGCCGCTATAAGATGTCCCCAGAGCCTTCTCTTCTCCAGGCTGAACAGCCCCAACACTCTCAGCCTGACCTCATAGGAGAGGTACTCCAGCCCTTGGATCGTTCTCATGGCCCTCCGCTGGACTTGTTCTAAGAGGTTGTGATGGTCTGACCTACAGTGGGACAATGCGGTCCTGCACTACTCCCCCCACCTGGTGAGATGGGAGACACAACAAAGGGGGCACAGGATCAGGAATGAAGGACAGGGATGGCTCACTCATCAGTTATGGTCATGGGCAAAACAGACTCAACTTGGGGAAGAAAAATCAATTTAATTCGTTGCCATTCGTCGAACTAGACATAACAAACCCATTTTACAACATCTTCCCCCCACTCCTCCCTTCTTCCTGGGCTCAAATCACTTTATTCCCAATTTCTTTACCTCCCCCACAGTGGCACAGAAGGCAGGGAATGGGGATTCAGTCAGTTAACCTCTGCTGCTCTACCCAGCATGAAAGTCCTGGAACAAGATGTTCCAAAGAGAGCTTCCCATTGAGTCACGGACCTTTTCGGGCACAGCTCCCAGCTCTTGTGTGGGGACATCCACAGGCTGCAGATGGACCTCGGGTCCAGTGCCCGTCCTCACCCCTGCTCTGGCATTGAATGAATCTCAGGGTCCCAATTCAGTCACACCTGCCCTCAGGCTTGGCTTTTCTGCTCCAGCGTGGAGTCCTTCGTGGCCTACATGTGGGTACCTGCTCTGCTGTTGAACCTCCATGGGCTGCAGGGACCTCCTTTGCCTTCTCCTACTCCATGTGGTTGAACTCGGTGTCTGACGTTCTCTGTCCTCCTTCTCCTCCTCCTTCCTCCTGGCAATGAAGCTCTCCCTTTGTTTAGGCCGATGGTTGTCTTTTGTTCAGGTCAGTGGCCTCTCCTCCAGATTCACCCCCACCTACTTCTTTTCAGGACAGTCCTTCCCCTCACAAACATGGATTCCCAGAGGTGTTTCTCTAGTGCTCATTGGCCTAGCCTGATCTGGGTGGTCTCCACCTTTGAGCCAGGGGAGTTTTTCACTCTCACAAAGTGGCCCCTTCCTCCACTACCAAAAATGCCTTACTGCCCCCCCCCCCACCCCGCCCCAAACCCAACACAGGTCCACATTTTTCTTGTGTTGGGGGCTCCAGAACTGGACACAATGCTCCAGGTGGGGCTTTATGTTATGCTCTTTGTCATTCTCCCCTGGGCTGTGATATGTCAGGTATCTGAGACCCATCTAAACAATTTGCTTCTCATGGGTGGGAAGGAGCTTAACAACAAATTCCCTGTACTCTTTTCCTCTTTTTCCACAGTGTATAATGAAGTGTTAGCTATCTCTTACTTGCATTTGGTCCTGGTAGAGCAGGACAGTATTGGTAATATAACTAGAAGCCTTACTTGTGAGATTTCAAACCCAATTTCCAAAGCAGAAGGTTTAGATAGTGTCTGGTGTCCACCCAAAATGAAATGAATCTCCTAAACTTTTGGTTGTTGTGAATATAAATATGCTGTAGTCAACCAGTTAATATCCTACTTAAACAAAGTTTACTTAATAAAAAAAGGCTTTAATTATATGCAGCTGTATACCATTAATATTCTTGGACAGAGCTTTCTGCATACAGGAAGATATAAAGTAAATGAACAAGACATGACCTAAGATGATACATAACTGTTTCCTTAGTTCCAAAAATGCATTTATTGATTTTGTTTTCACCATGGTCAGAATAATACAAACATTTCTCAGCTGCATCCTTTAACACTCAGTCCAGGCAGAACTGTTCAGTTACTCGTATAGATTGTACCACAAATAAAATGTTGCTGCAGTATATACCATTATATTCCTTCTTATATACAAATAAATATAATCTTCACAGATCAGTGTTAGCAGTGTTAGGATACTTCAGTTGCTATTGGTAACAATAGAGATGATAATACTTTCGAGATGAATTATGTATTAATTGTTTTGTTGAAAAAAATAGAGATGAAGTTTATTTATGGCTGGGTTTCTCTAAAAGGGTTACAAGGGTTGCTCTTTTATTGTGCATGCCAGATTTTCAAATCAATATTTATACATTTTTCCCCAATGCTAATGCAACCCTATCCATTTGTTAAAATAAACAATAAAACCTGACCTATTTACAGTGCTCTATGTATGTTATGCCAGCTACTCTATAAACATCATTGTAGAGAATTAACACTATGAATTCAGTGGTATAATTTATCAAACATGCTATCTGAAAATTAAAGGTCCTGTTCTATGGTCCTTTCATGTATGTAACTCTCTCAAGTGGTGTGGAGGACTGCATGAGAGTGGGTTACAGGACTGTACAGGATAATTGCTGTTCACAGAGATTTGGAAACATTGGAAACTTAAAAATCCAGTTAGGTTCAAGGATCAGGCCAGATTCTCTGCTACTGTCCAGAAAAAAGTAGCTCTTTTGAATCCAAATTTATACCTTCTGAAGATGTAATTAATGTCTGTGAGAATATATCTCCATTTTAAATTGCTAGATTTCTTAATACTCTTCCCATCACTCCTCAACTTTGACCCTACAGAATCGCTGTCTACTGAAAGAAGAGGGGGTTTTAGCCTACATGTCTCATTCATCTTTAAATCTTTTCTTCGATCTTCTTTTCTTTTTAAAACCAAGACTGCTGACAACTGCTCTGAGTGTAAGCTGAGTGAGTAGCCTTAATTTATCTTATTAGAATCTGAGCCCCAACCACCAACCTCATTTCACCTCAGACCTTTTCCCCACATTTATTAAAAATGATTTCTATCCCTCTCAGAGACAATCTGCATAGAAAATATGTCAAGTGCATAAGTACCACAGACCCTATATTCAATACACCTATATCACAATTTTCACTATTTCATAATATTAAAAAATTGTAAATATTTAATTTTAAAAGTGTGTATGTTATAAGTAAGAATTAACTGTAAGCAATAGGGAAATTCCATTTTGCACAATGTGAGAATATGTAGGCATATAACAGTGAGATTAAATGATTCCTCTGTCATGTCTTGGTGCAAAAAAAAAAAAGCAATTGCACTGACCACAACTAAATCCAGGGCAGATTTTGATTGATGTATTTGAAATGAATGAAGTTGAAAATTAAATTCCAGGACCAGGTATAACTTTGGAAATAGGTACATGTCTGTCTGAATGGCCGTGTATTTACTGTCTACTTATCCTTTAAGGAAGTTTACATGGGTATTTTTTAAAAAATCAGCTGTTGATTATTGCACTAGTAAAATATATACAGTCATATTCTTAATGGGGTTCTCACTTCAACATGGTGTGTTTACCTATATTCTGCAGGGGTTTTGTCTAAGCACCTGAAACATACTGGAAAAAATCTGCGAGCAGAGATTTAAGGTCAAAAGACATCTTTATGATAGCCAAGACTGCGCTTCATCCCAACTAAATTTAATTGTTTCAGATTTGCCTAAGGCAGTTCTCCAGCTTTCTTCTACAATCACCGTAGAAATAAGTAAGCCTGGACAGAGATTCATCTTTCATACCATCAGTGTCAAAGATACGTGGGATAGATTGCCCTTCGGATACCTGAGTCTTCCCATTGGCTATCAAAGAGCATAAATAGATGTTTTGTACTGGTTATATAGTTTAAGATAACTGAAACTAGGTGATGACTCCTGCCCTGACCCTAACCTCTTGAGTCTTGAAAGCTCTGGACCTTTACACACTTACTGTTTGAATAGAGGGAATTACTCTTTTTGCTGAGGAAACACTAACCAGTAACGTATGGTTGAACTAAAGATGACTTGTCAAACATACAATATTTCCATTATAATACTCCCAGTCTATAAGACTTGACTGAGCTCATCTGAGGACCAAGTTTAGCTCTTAGGTGAACATGTGGAGCTCTCCACAAGCCCAGAAGAATCTGGCTGCTCCACCTGAGGAATGACACATGCAGCTCCAGTCCTGCAACAGCACCATCATTTGTGGACTAAACTAGTTGCAACCTTGCATGGGCAGATGCAAGATAGGACTGATACTGAAGGGGGAGATGTTTAAGGAGACTGAGCATCTCCTTTCCAAATGGTTTTGACAAGTACACAGGCACAGCTGCAATTATAAGTGAATTAAAAAAAATACTTGTTCACTTTTTCTTCTTGAATTTCAAATATGATCCTTAAGAAAAGACCCTTATCTTCAGACATAATTACTTTTATTGCTAGTATTTAGGAAATATGAGGAGAATAAACAACAAAAGGAGTTTTAAGAGTCCCTTTAATTCTCATTGCTCTACTTGTATTTATTTTTTTTTTTAAAGATAGCACTCAACCTTCTGACTAAAGTTAAATTTAAAGATGCATTTAAGATTAGTTTTTAGGAAAGTAAAGTACTTAACTTATTGGAACTGATTTCTGATAAAAATCCCTTTCGTATCACTTAGTATGTACTTTAAGCACTTGACGGGCAGGAGAAGATACAAGTGGTTGGTCCCTCACTATACCAAGAAGAGACTGGTTTCACTCTGATGTTGCTGTCCCACATGCTGCAGTTGACAAGATCCCTGTATTATCTGTTCTGTAAGTGGAGCACTCACACTTATCATTGCAGGAGCTGTCACTGTTACTTTTTCCCGTATCATATTTAAGGAGAATTCTTAAGATATCCTCTTCTTTCCCCAGTTTAAACGTGGAATTAAACATAGTTATTTGTATTCATAATTGACATAGACAAAATAGAGAAAAATAAAATTATTGTTAATGTTTGCTACCAGAATGTCTGTGATTTGCTGTGCAGTAGCAACATCATTAGGTTTTGTATACTTATATATAAGACATAAATATGTGTCTTTAGACAAATTTAGAACAGCACATTTCTTTCTGTAATAAAAAACTGCAAAAAAATATGTACATGAAAACTGGAAGAAAATAATCACAAGAGCATCTAGCAGTCTTCAGACTTTTGATGATGTGGATTCTCTTGCTATAGAAAATGGAATTATACTTAACTAGTTAAGAAATATTTAATAATATAATTCTCAGAAATGCTTCTGACAAACATCTGAATAAGGGTAAATAAAAGGGCAGGACCGTTTGTATTATTTGGGACTTTCTATTATGTTTACAGTCCTTACTGGTGTGTTGCAATCATTCGAATTAACACAGAAATACAGATGTGTCTAGGCAAATGAAATTATGTATAAAACAATCTCAGAAATGAAATACTCTGTCTCTTATAGTTTCTCTAAATGCATTATAAAGCATGCTTGTTTGAAATGTTGTTTAGCCATTTGAAATACTTTTGTATCAATGTAATTACTCAAAAATTAGAAAGCTGACAAATAATTCTGTGTAAGTCTAGAGAGTTCATTATTTTTGCTTTATCTGGTAATTTTTTGAAAATGTTGATTGTATGAATAGTTTGGGTTTGGTCATTATTCAACATTCCAGTCTTTTTTCATTTTTTTTTCACGTGTCATTTTCTGTATCTTTCTCTTTCACCCCTATTTCTGTGAAGTATTTTTTATTTCTTTAATATGTTTTGTCACTGAGAAAATGCAAAGTATTTGTTTCTTGAAAAGATAGATGGGTCAGAATAATTTAAAACTAAAAGTGTAAAAGACTATCCAATTTTTCTAAAAAACTGAAAAATCTAAGAAATTCAAAATTTTGGGCCAAAAGTCTATTTTTAAAATACCTATACTTTTATACCTTCAGTTTGTGGACATGATTTTTTAGACACTATTCTATTTTTTCATAAGAATTTTGACACTATATCAGAATTAATAGCTGAAAGGATTAAGAAAAAAATAAATCCCTAGACAATTATTTAAAGTGTGCGAATCATTTCACATTGTTTGTGAAATGTACACACATGAATGTAAAGATGAAAAGGGAAAACAGGAAATAATTTACTGTAGATTAATTTAAAATTAACATTGACCTTGTTTCAGATCTCAAAACAGATGGTTACAAAATTTACTCCGTTTCTCTCTACAGATGTGAAGGTCATGCAATCTGCCTGATGTACAGAGGAGAAAGCTCATGAAGCCAAGCACAGGTGTGTTTTACGCTGGGGAGAACCAGCAGGAAATCAGCACATGGCTCCACACGCTGCTCCTCTGCAAGACTCAGCCTGCTTGTGCCATGCCACCTCTGCTTCGGGTACCGAAATGCCGGTAGGCATGCGGACACAGCTGTGCCAGTGGTGAGCTCCCCCATTGTGATTCAAGGGGTTTGAAGTTGATATTGACTTGACATTAACTGTACAACTATCTAAATTCCCACAGCTTTGGAAAGGGAACACATCATCTGGGATAGCTGGCTGTAACTATCCCCACTTGCCTCTCCATCCTTTTCTGCAGCAGTTTGCTAACCCTTGCGATGGTAGGAAGGAGCAGGTGGCAGCTAGCTAATGCCTTGCTATGAAGCCACATGGACACATTTCTCCTGCATGCAGACACCCCAGGGTCTTCTGCCTTTATCACAGGCCCATCTGCTGCTCTCCACTGCATATGCTGGAGTGGATACTAGTGCTTAAAGAAAGGGGCAGTAAAACTGTGACACACGTGCCTGGGACCAAAACATTGGCTGACATAAACAATTTGAAGTTAAGTTGACTGTGTTCTTTCTCAACATTTTTAGGGTCTGTCTCAGGTTATAAACATGGTTTTAAACTATGATAGAAATGGAAAGATTTTTAAAAACTATTTAATTGATTTTTTAAAAAAATATTTTCTTGGAGATGCACTGTATGTGCAAGCACTATGCTGCACCACTGAACTCATTATAACCTCTCTGAGGCTCCAGTTTCTCGATCAAATTCATAGAATCATAGAATGGTTTGGGTTGGAAGGGACCTTAAAGATCATCTAGTTCCAACCCCCTGCCATCAGCAGGGACACCTTCCACTAGACCAGGTTGATCAAAGCCTCATCCAGCCTGGCCTTCAACACTTCAAGTATAAACACAATTCAAGTATAAACTCTGTATTTCTCTCCTTCTGTGTACGACTAAACCAAAATAGTCTAATAAAATGGAGGAGAAATCTGCCAAGTGTACTTCAAATGTGGTACTATAAATATAGAAAGCCTGAACTAATATATTACAGTGCTGCTTCGCTTTAGGTGAATTTAGGCTTAAATAATTCAAGACAGAAAACATAGACCAGTATTTAAGTTAGCTCCTCTAATCTTTCAGGTCATGGTACTGCACATGTGAAGTTGAACACTGATTTTAGCTGGCCATGGGTCTGACCTCCAAAAAACAAACTCATTTGAAGACTTCATCTCCCTAACTGTCTCCATGATGTCCAAAGAACGGTTCTGTAGGAAGAATCACATACTCTTACCACCTGTGAAAAGGCAAAAGACAATGTGTGTGTGTTTGTACATGAAATGTGAAAGTACCAGATCAAATATAATTTTAGCAAATAGAAATGAGATCTGTCAACTTTCTTGACTTTTTAAAAATAACACTAAACTGAGCCAATGACACTCCTGTAGAAGTTCTGAAGGTCACAAACTCATCCTTGGTATCATCTGATACCTAGAAGAAAATGTGAAACAAATATTACAATATATTAACTATTATGTTTCCCATAATAATAAATTTCTTGAGCTGATGTGTTGGTATCTATGTTTTTTACTAATATTGTTCTATTTCTTGCATCTAGACATTTATTGCATTTTCATCTTTCTTTCTTTCTCTCTTTCTTTCTCTCTTTCTCTCTTTCTCTCTTTCTCTCTTTCTCTCTTTCTCTCTTTCTCTCTTTCTCTCTTTCTCTCTTTCTCTCTTTCTCTCTTTCTCTCTTTCTCTCTTTCTCTCTTTCTCTCTTTCTCTCTTTCTCTCTTTCTCTCTTTCTCTCTTTCTCTTTCTTTCTTTCTTTCTTTCTCTTTTTCTATTGGAGGAATAATTGCAGTTCTTTTCAAATCTCCTAGGAAATTTTTCAGCTATGTAAAGTTATAACAAGATGTGACATCCAGTCCTAGCTAATCAGTGTTCAACACAGACCCACTACTGCAGTGCAGGGGGTGGCACTTTCAATTTGCCCATGACACTGACCAGGTTTTTAAGGAACAGTGAGTGAAGGGAGAAAATAGCATTAAAATGCTTAAATTTTTATAGAAAAGGTATAACTTTGTAAGAAAGCACTATCATAAATTCAAAAAAAGTATATCTTAATGATACACTTAGAGTAAATCATTTGCCTTGAGAGACAGGAGGTCTCTGGTGACCTGTATGGCAGCCACAAGAGACTACCAGACTAGCTACTTTCAGCTAAATGTACTCTCATATTAATATTTTAAAATGCCATAATGCCTCTCTGAAAACCTCAGAGGACAGATACATCAATTTGCGAGGTCTTCACTCCAGGAAATAGAAACAGGGATAATCTGCCATTAAAAGAAATAGTTCATTATGTCTGCTTCTTGGGAGCACATAAACTATGTCCCTCTCATACTTATGTTGCAAATCCTCACTTTAATGTGAAGGGAAACACCATGCCCCAGAGCTTTATTGTCCCACTGTTTATTAGTACAAAAAGGTTTGTTGTGGTATGAAATCTTAAGCTTGTTGCAGTAATCAATCAGCTTCAAAGAGTCTCTTCCCTGAGCCAGAATCATTACAAATAAATCAATTAAACATAAAGTTTCTATTTTCAGGAGGATCACAATACAGAAAACCAGCAGTGCATCATAGTTAGAGAAAGGGATTTTACTAGGTTGGGGCTTCTAATACAAGACCCTCTTTCATTTTTCTTTTTTTTTTTTTTAAATTATTACAAATGGTGAGATATTTTTTTATTCCAGTTAAATCCAGAGTATTCCTCTTTTAAATGCCTATTTGAAAATTATGTATTTTTGAGAAAAATAAAGACTACTGCTTAACATTTCTCTAGCTGTAGAAAGGAATAGGAAATTAATTTCCATTGTTTTGGCCATTAAGGTCACAAAATCAGAGAGGAATGCTGCAAAATGGAATGTGTGTGCATAAAACTAATCTTTATCTTATTGGTTTATCTGCTGGGAGTGGTACCAGATATTAGGACACATATGGAATTTTTTTCCTTGAGAATTTCTGCCTTATCATTTTTTAAATATGTTCCTGAGACTTCCCATAGTATTAAACAAATGTCAACAAAAAATAATGCCAATAGAATAAACTATTCTATTCTGTTCTACTCAATTCTAGTCTATTTAATAATTTTATAATATTATCATCTTTCTTCAGCAAATAAAGTGGATACTCACTACAATGTTTTGTTTAGCTGGATTTTAATTTATTTTTTATGAAAGGAATGCATGCGTGGCTCTTTAATAACACATACAGGCTGCTTAAGCTTATTTTTGTCAATGACATCAAAGAATAAACTTTTTTGCCTTGATATGGGAGGTGATATTCTTATGCTGGGATCTGTGATGATCTGAATTTTCAAATTTATATGATCACATTCCTAGTGCTTATTGTAAAAGAATTCTGACATCTGTTCTACATGTCAGTGTTCTGGGGAAAAAAAAAAAGATGGTTTTAAGGGAAATAGAGCTGCTGCCTTAAGCCCCTGCTTCTGCTGTACAGGTTGGAAGCTGTGTTGTAAAGGAGACAGAGAAATCCAGCAGAGAAAGGATGGTCTTTGATGGAAACACTCCCCTGGATAGCTACAGCCAGTTGCTATTTCTGGCACACAGCTGTACTGTGGACGAAGCAGGCACATGATCATATATGGCTGGTGGGCATAGTCTTGTTTTTCTGTGTACACAACCTGAGATTTTCTAGGTAGAGCCTTAGGTCTGATTTATAACAATGATGAAGGATTGCAACAGAACTGAAAACAGATCACTGTGCCAAGAACCAGGCTGAAGGCTTGCTGAATCAGATGTCTAAATAAATCAACAATTTTTATTTTATTTCTCTTGCACATTAAACTCAATTTTGACAATTTTCTCCATGAACGAATTCAAACCAAATATTTTGGTTTGGATCAGCTCAGACAAAATTGGCATGGTTGCTTACTGCACTGATGCCAAACATTCTGTTCCAATAAACCAGTCAGCTATATTTTTTGTCTGAGCACATAATATTGAGGAAATTTTAGCCTGGCCTTACAGACCAAGTTCCTTGAAGAGTTATATATTCCACTGCAAAAAGTAGTTTTCTCCTGAATAATGGTGCATTATCAGCTCACATCAATGCTGGTGCATCATAGGAGAAAATTTTGACTCAATGTCAATAGGGACAAGCTGATTCAACTGCAGTGTTCATTCAGCACATTTAACAGGGGTCTTTAGTTTTGAACAATAGCCACCCTTTACCTTCAAAAGGTCATTTTTAAGCCTACATAAATCTGAATAATTTTCTAGTGGTGTTCATCTTTCCATTGGCTATAGGTGAAGGTCAGGATGTGTAGGTTAGTCAGTCAAACTGCTCAGTTAATTCCTAGTATTATGTAGAATGAATCAGAATTGGAGAAACAGGTCCTGAAGTTTTTCAGTTTTTACTTTGTCTCCAATCAAGGTAATCTCCAGCTGACTTGCAGTTTGCCTGTAGCAAAATGAAAACTCAGGTTACCAATATCATCTGGATGGTCAGGCATGGATGATAACAACCCTTCCAACGTGTTGCAACAAGATCTCCAGAGTGGTTGGGGAGCCTCCATCCTTGAAGTTTTTAAGACCAGACTAGACCAAGCTCTAAACAACTCAGTGTGAATTCAGTATTGACCCTGATTTAGGCAGGACATGGGACCAGACATGCCAAAAATTTTGGTAATTTTACAGTTTTAGCACCCATCCCAGAAGAAACCCCATAAAGACATCAAGAGATATTCCAGGAAACCTACATGGAGTATTTGCCTCAATTTCATCTTTTTAGAATGCTGTCCTGCTGTTCCTAGCAAGACAGTGCAGTGTACTCTGAATAAAAAGAATGCTATGAATTAGCACAGTCAATCAATCAATTAATTAATCAGTTCTGCAATGATAAAGAGTAGAAACAAAGAAAGATGATGCAATATTTGCACAAAATGTATATGCCATGTAAAAAGCAAAAAATATTTAATCTTCCTACACCTACCACCATTTATCAGTTTACCTAGTCATATATCCATGATTGTAATGCTTGTAAAATGGCAGTGCTGTAAATAGCTGGCCCCAGAGGGCTTTCTAAGATAGTGACGCCAAAGAACTAATTTGCACTGAGATATGAAATTAAGGTTTTGTTCCAAGGCAAAAGGAGAATAAAAGAACATATTGGTAAATCTGTGAGAAGGGGACCAGCATCAGCAAACTACCTTCCCTTTTGAAAAACAAAACCAGCTAAACCCCTTTAGTAATACGCACCCATTCCTTGATACATAATACACTGTGCATATGGGGAAATCTCAAAGTGCTCTTCCAGACCCACAAAAGAAACAAAGGTACAGAAAAACCACTTAATATAACACTAATACTTCCAGAGGGGTGGCACTAATTCTGTCTCTCTATTCAGAGAAAAGTATGAAGCATTCAGCTACATTTTCTTTTGAGTTACCAGATGGTCCTTCTAAGAGAGAAATAAATATCCTCTATGAATTGATAGTGTACTTGTTCTATTTGCTTACCTCCCTGAGATAAGGTTACATTAGAAACTCTAATTGTTACAAAACATCTGCTCTGATAATAAACAAAACAAGTTAGGGATAGAAAGAAAATAGTCTTGCGATCATGTTAGAAGGCTTGTTGTACATGCTTTATCTGAACCCTTGAAGGGCTTCTACAGATGTATCACCTTTGGAATGTTGGATCTTCTGATCCCACCACTACAAAAAAATCATGTCTATGCAACTGAGTGATAATAAAGTATTTCGTTAACAAATACAAGATACCTTTTACCTTTCCAGACTAGGTATTTTATTTATCAATAAATTTTATTTATACTCATAGACTGTACTTAACCATCATGTTGCTTAATCTAAGAAATTAAGTATATTTACAGACTGGGAACTCCTGTTTCCAGAGGTCTGAAGTGTATACCTTCTTCAAGTGTCTATGAGCTAAGATCAATATTTCTAAAATAAATACTTATTCTTAAAGATTATTTTGACATTGTTGACGAAGAATTGCTGATCTTCTCAGAACACTCTGAGAACTGCCCGGTAGATGAATGTTAATTTAGACAAATTTCTAGTGGAAATTATTTCCTTCACTAATTGCCATGGTGAAACCTCTATGTTTTGAAGTTTTCAGATCCAGAAGATATGGCTTTCTGTTAGGCACACTTCCATAACATAATTTAACTCTGGATCATTGAATTGTAGAACATTATATTAAATAACATTTTTATTCCTTCAGGTCTTGCCTGTGAAGATAGTATCTCTCTAACGTTGCTGCATACATTTTACCACTTTTAGTGATATAGATTTTAAGTGCACTACAGTCAAGGGAAAACCCTCCATTGATTTCTGAAGCTCTTAAATCAACCTCGATCAGATTATTAGTAAAACACAACATGTGTTGCTTATAAATAAAGGGTAAAAATTTCACAAGGACTGTTTCTATGACATTCTTCCCGTTCGGTCATGGACCCCAATATCATACTGCATGCCAAAGAGCCTTTAATTTCATCAACATCATTTCAAGATGTTTTTACCTTTTGACTGTTAACTCTGATACTGCTTTCTTTCTGCACTTGGGCCATGCACCTCAAAGAAGCACTCACTCTCTTGGAGTGGATGATAGGCAGAGGAGCTAAGGCACTTGTTATGGTGTCCCGGCACCTGAATTTGCTGCATTTAAGTCAAAGAATTCTTGCTGGTAACTGTTACTTCATTATCTCAAATTCCAACCTGAGCACATAAAACTATCAGTCATATTCATAATAACAAAGTTATGTTTTCTTTAGAAAAGACATAAGTGAAGGTAAAGGGAAATTGTACATAACTTACACAAATCAGAAAGTCCCTTTTTCCGTGAGCCTGGGAACAACCTTTGCATGACACTCCTGTCCTAGCGAAGAGTCCTAGAAGAGTATCCTAGACAAAAATGCTCTTAGAATGACACTCTTTTTTCAGGTTTTCTAGGAGATCTAAGACCTGTTTAATCTTTCTTTCTGAATCTCCCTCTAACTTCACTCTGTTATTAGGAGTCAGGCTTTTAATTAGTATAAGATCCTTTCATTTCCTTATTTATGTAGATGTCTCCCCAGAACCCCCTACCTCCTCATTGCATTTAACGAGTTAGTAAACAACTCTCTGTTTAAACAGAGTGTAAAACTCCCTGTTATCTGTGGTGCCAATTATTTGACATTCTTCAGTCTAGCATGTGGTTGTCACTATACATAAATACCCATTACAATAATCTGTACATTAAACTGATGCATTATCCAAACTGCTAAATAGGCTAATTAATATAGTTTATTATTTGCTGCTGACTGAGACCGTACCTTCAGCAAACACTTTGGGCTGACAATTGAATTGGCATGGTAGATCCCCAAACTATTTTCAAATAACTGCCTTTTTTTCTACTAACATGTAAATATACATTAAAGAGAAATACAACCGAACCAGTTCTTTTAAACATAGTAATCAACTTAGTTTTTTTACTAATATGTTACTAATGCCTTAATACAAGCAGACTCTGCAGTTGCAGCCACCAAAATATAGCAATTTGTTATTTGAGAAGTTAATTAGAAAGTTCAATTCTCCAGACATTATCTGGAGTAAATAGATGCACAACAGGAAAGATCACTAAGGGCCACGTTGCTGTGAAACTGTATCCTTATGGAATAAAGGGTACTTAGTGTCTGTAAAAGTATCAACATCTGGTGCACAACATGAAGTGAAAAAGGTGGATCATTTGGCACTGTATTGTGAACTGTTCTGGCAGCCTTTGGAAAAATAATAGAGATGTTTCTAAAATGACTTGTGGCAAGGGGCCAAATGCTGACATTTTTCACACAGCTGGACCTACCACTTAACCCAGTGAAGTTCTGTGTGAATTTCAGTACAGGGCATGAATCTATCTGTTTTCTGTATATTCATTTTAATAATCTGGTTGACCTTGTATTTTCTAAGCTTTGAATAAAATCTATTAGATTCTCTGAAAAGCTAAGCTTGCTACAGGCACATTATGAAGTTCGGTAGTATTCAGTGCTGTCTTCATTTTGCTGTCTTCATGTAATGGTCCTATTCTTCACCATTCATGAATTATGTAGGTCAGTACACACTTGTGCCAGGAAAACCTTTCTAGCACCCCACATAATCATGTATTTTGTATATGTATTGATGTATATTATTGTGATCCTCTCAGAAATATTTCGGGGAAATACTGGAATGCTCAAATGACTATATTTGTTTTTCTCCACCTGTAATGTCAAGTGAATTAGTTGTCAAAAATGCAACTGTGCAGAGATTGAGATGGAAAAGATAAAAAATTGAGAAAGCTTTAAAAGTAGATGCTTGGCCAAAAATAGCTTTGATATGCATAAAACATACTGCTAGGTGACGGTTTGATTTTGCAGGTCTCCAGGTTTATATAGTTGAGGCCAAGAATATTGTTCATTGTAGAGATATAAACAAAAAGTTATCAGAAATTTTCCTGTGCAATGGTTAATTAAATTAAGGAGTTTCACTGACACTCTGCCGTCATCACGAGTTCACTGATTTTTTTCCAGATCTCATGCAGTGTTCTCAAGCAATGCTACTGGAAGTCCTGTTCAGGCTAAGAATCCAGCATTTCTGGGATATGGGATGTTAAAACACTGCTGCCACTGAAACTGAGCCAAAGCTGGAGACTAGTTACTCTCAGGGCTAGGAAAAATTTTGGATCATAATTGCTATTTACCCATGTTTTCAAATTTCAAATTTTGTGGAATTTTGATTATTTCACTTCATAGAATAACTCATAAGCCCTGAAAAATTGCCTAGCTACTGGTCTTTTTGATTGTCTCTGAAATGTTAGTCTCTCAAGTGAATTAATGGAAGAGGTAGATTAGTATTTCTTTAATAATGTTTTTATTAATTAGGGAATAAAAAGAAAGTTTCATGGCTAGAGAAAGGGATAGACATTAATTTTTCAAGTTGGTTCAAATAAATCAGGAATCTTTTGAAGCTGCTCAGAACATGCAGATTTTTAGAGGCAGCTCTTGAAACAACATACCATAGTGACAATGAGATGGATAAGTGTATCTTTTATTACTTTAAGACCTACATAATATAGTTGATGCATTCTTGACTGAAACAGGTCTAAAGCAGCATTTAGCTAATATGTTTTTTAAACAGTTGGTTTGACTTGTCATTTTGGCATTTATCAGGAAGATTTCTTCAAAGTTTTGAAAACCTACAAATCAGTGCTATAGAAACAGAGCTCCGAAATAGACCTGTGATGCATTTACAGAGATGAAAACAGTGTTTATGGGGGCTAGGGGACTGATTGTTTAATGTGACACTGCCAAACATGGAAAACGAAAGTATTCAGGTTTATCCGCATTAACATGATTCAGGCAAGAAAGATTTCCTGGCTGATTGTGGACACCAGAACAAAATTTCTGATGCTATTGTCAGCTTTCAAGCCATTATGTACAGTTAAACAGAAACATACACCACAGAAGTTTAAAAATCTCATTTTTTACCAATCATTGTAACAAATGAATAGATAATCTTCTCAGTCTTCTGCCTTACATTCAATTTAACACCAATTTAAAATGTACCGAACTATTTACTTACAACCCAAAACAGGTGATTCACTTACTGTCTCAAGACAAACATAGGTGGTAGAAGAAGAAAAGCACATTTCATTAGCTTATGCAAAACCTAGAGGGTTCATCTGCCTCCCTACTCTAATCTCTACTTACCTATGTAAGTGGGTTTTAGACATAAAACCATATATATAATAAGGGCTCTTAATAACAAAACAAGGGGAAATGGGTTTAAGCTGAAAGAGGGCAGGTTTAGATTAGTTATTAGGAAGAAGTTCTTCACTGTGAGGGTGGTCAGACACTGGAACAGGTTGCCCAAGGAAGTTGTGGATGCCCCCTCCCTGGAAGTGTTTAAGGCCAGGCTGGATGAGGCTTTGAGCAACTTGGTCTAGTGGAAGGTGTCCCTGCTGATGGCAGGGGGGTTGGAACTAGATGATCTTTAAGGTCCCTTCCAACCCAAACCATTCTATGATTCTATTATTCCATAATGTGAAAACCTTAGACTCTGAACTTTATAGTTCATTTAGATGTATAAGTTGTTAATAATTTTATACACAAATGAATGGAGTGAATACCTGCATTTCTTTACTGATTCTTCTTTGAGTGATAAGAACATTCAAATGCTTATGATCTCATCGAGTTTGGAGTGGACAACCCTCCAGTCCAGTCTTTAAGGGATCCTATGACATGTATTCATTCTTTGGTTCACTAAGTAGTTTTTCCTCAGTTCAAAATACTTGGAAGGTTCACCACATCTTTCGGTGTCTGTAACTATTGATTTCTAAGTCAAAGTAGTTTTGTTTGTTTTCTGTATATAATTTCATTACCAGGGGACAACACTCAACCAGGAATCTAACTCTGGTCATTAGCCCTTTCACATGTAGCTGTACAGTTACAGGACACAACATGTAGCCTCTCTCAGCACTGAACCATAGAGAAATCTCTCTTTCTCTCTTTTGAGATTTAAAATTTCAGAAAATCACCATTGGAACCTTTTCCTTCATGATTTCATACCTGTCATATTGCATCAAGGTCAGTTTTAAAGGCAGCTGTGCACCAGTGAAAATAAAAGCAGTACCAGGACTGGTTGTGAGGACTGCCAGTCTCTTAGAAAAGCCAGACTGATCAGTCTCTGCATGAAAAAAAAAAGTCAATAAGTACACCTAGTTATTTTATGTTTTCACACTTAAAGCTGTGTCTATCTGTAAATAAACAGACCCATATGTGCTCTAGCAAATACGTTTATTCTTAGACCATTGAAAGAAGGAATATTTTAAGAAGAACATACAGTTATTGTAACAAAAGTGAAATCTATTAAAAGATGTCATTCAACCTTTTTTTGTAGTTTATTTTTTGTAAAATGTGCTGACTGTAAGAACATCTTAGATACTCAGTGCAGTTCCTAGCTATTATGAGATTTGATCTCAAGCAATTAATAATATCACAAAGCAGCTATAGGTTGTTATGTACCACAAACCTGAAATAAGGAAAAAATTTGTTTATATTAAATTTAGTCATCTAAGATAATTAAGAACTTTTATTCACAATGTGGTTTTGGAAAAAAAGACATCTGACATTTACTTTGTCACCTCTGATGGTCCATCCTATGTGGTTTTCTATCTTTTGCACCAAGGGGTGTTTAATTTTAGAGGAATGTAAAGTTATATTTACAAGCTAAGTGCAGACTTTTATTAGAAATTTGCCTGGGTCGGGTTTAAATGAGTCTTCCTTACCCATCCTGACACTTTGTACAACTGACCTTTTCCCAAGGGCATTCTGCCACATGGTGATGATGAAAGGTACCTATTTCTGGAAAGAAAATAAGACTATTCTAGTAAGAACAAGAAAAACTGCGTTTCTAGAAACACTCCATATCTCTTTTTACTTTTCTATAGAATTTCACCTTGATTTTTGACCCTGTTTTCTTGCTGCATTTTTAATGAAATAACACACAATTCCTTCACTTCTTTTTCAGTGATATAAGCAATTGTTCATTATAATTAGAATTTATTCTTCAGCTGAATAAAAAATTTTAGGCTTACACCTAGTATCACAGCAAACAGGGATAATTACTCCTTTTTCATTCTCCAGCAGTCAGATGAGCTTCCCACACACAGTTTCTGTTTTTCAGCTTTCTGACTTTTTGGGTCTCTCTTCATCCTCTCTCTGAGGTAGTCTGGATCCTCTTTCCTCAAAGGAAGAGCCAGAAAAGGAAAGAGTCTCCCAGTTCCTCGCAGCAGGAGTTTTTATTGTCTGCTTGCAAGGCCTCTGTTAATTTCCTTAGTGATAAGTCCAGATTTTCTTCTTTTTATTTTCCTTCTTTTTGTCTTGTCTTCCTGGATGTGTGTGGAGTGTGGAATAAGTGTGTCTTGTTTTCACACTTCTTTATCAAACAGTTGCAAGGGAGCTGCCTTGTTAACAAGGAGACTTCTATGATAGTGGTCAGAGTATATCACAGAAGGAAAATTATTAGCCTCTGACATAGAGGAGGTCAGTACAAATGTTTTATTAGTCCCTTTGGACTTAAGCTTTATCAGTCTGTTATTTTAACACAAATTATAAATAAACCTCAATCACTATCTTCCATACTTTTGCTAGGAGGGGTTATTCAACTATTTCATTTAAAGTAGGCCTACAATACGGATTCAAGAGAAATTGTTAGATATTTCTTTTGACCCCCATCCACAGCTCCAATAGAACAAGAAAGATTTGTGTGGTAGTTGCTGGCAGATTGCTGGATAAGGAAAACTGTACACTGGAATATATCAGAGTGTAGCTAGCAGGCAGAGGATAGGTGTTGTTCTCTGCTCAGCACTGAGAAGGTCACACCTGGAATACTGTGTCCACTTTTGTTGCTCCCAGTTCATGAAGTGTTTCGGAAAATGGAGGGAATCCAGAGGAGGGTTCCCAACATGGCTAAGCGCCTGTGAAGTGAGGGTTTTAGGCAGCTGGGCTTGCTTTATCTGGTGAAGAGAAGGTTGAGGAGAAAACTAATAGATTTTACTGTTCCCAAAAGGTTTCCTGTGACAGAATCAAGCTCTCCTTGCAGCAGTAAACAGCAGGAACAAAGGGCAATGGTGGCTTTTTCACCAAGTTTACCGAGGGAGAGAGTGGAGTCTCTATCTGGAAGTTTTTATAAGATTCAGCTAGAGAAAACCATGACTAACCTGAACTACCAGTGATGGTAGTCCCACTCCATATAGGAGGCTGAATCTCCAGAGGTTCTTTCCAGGCAAAGTTTGTGTGACTTCTTGGTACTGGTTTTGAAAACTTTTGGAAATCCATAATGCTACAGATACCACCTCACACCACCATTAACTGTGCAGTGATGTATCAAGGACCAGTACAGTACTGGTCTAAACAGGCAATGTGCACCCATGAATGTATCAGGTTTTGTGGCAATATGTATAATTGATCAAGGGAGCTACAGTCCACTTAGCTCCTGTACTGGGTTTGTGTGGTAAGGTTTTGGTA
>NW_010330525.1:0-776 GCF_000700745.2 Antrostomus carolinensis
TTCCAACCCAAACCAGTCTGGGATTCTCTGGATTTTCCAGGTTTACTTTTGGACTTTCCCTTTGAAAATAATTATCAGGGTCTGCAGAGATTTATCATGATTGCATGGAGTAAAGTCTCACCACCTGGTGGTCACTGTCACCAGAGCAGAGTCCAGTCCTTACACAAGCCTCATGCTGGTCAATGGGGACCAGCTCCTGTTTATGAGCAGGTCAATTAATGAGCCAGCACCACCCAGTTCCATACAGCTCTCCTCCTTCCCCAGAACTTCTCATGAAGTGTTCTCGGCCAGGTTGGATGAGGCTTTGAGCAACCTGGTCTAGTGGAAGGTGGCCCTGCTGCTGGCAGGGGGGGTGGAACTGGATGAGCCTGTAAGGCCCTTCCAACCCAAACCATTCTGTGATTCTATGATCTTCTAAATATCTCCAGGGATGGTGACTCCAAGTCCTTCAGGAAGCTGTTCCAATCCTTTCCATGAAGAAATTTAAGCCAATTTCATCCTATTAATGAAATTATTCATTATTTTTGCAGGAAAAAAAATGACTTTGAAGATAAGATTGGAAGGAGGAAACTGGGTTTCTTCTCCCATCTGCCATTTAATTTATGGACAAGGTAAAATTTTCATCTCCTTTAAGTACTGAGCTGTTGAGATGTGATATTAATGGTTCTGACAGCTGTCACTCCTCCCATCATCACTTAACACATTTAGCTGGTGAAGGGAAAATCAGGCATACAAATAAAAAATGAAATGAAATAAAATGAAATAAAATGAAATGA
>NW_010330526.1:0-377 GCF_000700745.2 Antrostomus carolinensis
CCGCCTTTGGGGGCGGCCCCGAGGCGTTCGGCGGCGGCGCGGGGGAAACCAGCGGGGCTGGGTCCTGCAGCGTCCCTAATAAAGGCTGCGCGGAGCTTGTTGGGGAGGAGCTTTGTCTCTGGAATGCTGGGGGTGACACTTTTTAGAATTTTTTTTTTAATTCTGCCTTCTTTTTGTTGAAATGCTGCGATGCCACAAACACACGTTTGAGTTGCCTGCGTACATTGAGTATTTATAAGGCTGGAGGCTCAGGGACAAACGCAGGCGTGCTTGGATCGGCACATCACGCTGTGGTCTGGTCCGGGCTCGGCGTGTGCTTGGATGCATCAGGCTGCTTGAGTGGTTCCAGTGTTGAGAGGTGGTATGGCGAGTGTCCC
>NW_010330526.1:393-5033 GCF_000700745.2 Antrostomus carolinensis
AGGGCAGAGAAGGTCAGCATCTCGGTCAGCTCTTGCTGATGGGAGGTGAGGGCTTTATGTGCCTTTCTGTAGAACAGGTGGGTTGAAGAAAGACTGAGAAGTTTGTTATGACCTCTCTCCTCTCAGGGACTCTGTAAAGCTTCCATCTCTACGGCCTCAGGCTCTTCATCGGCAGAGTGAAGATAAGGGTGCTGTAAAACAGTTTGGGAGAAATGGGACAATAGAAGCAGGTGGCACTTCTCACCTCTGGTGCTGTAACCCTTGCTGTCTGCTAATCGCCTTTCTACTGCTCAGCTAAAAGGGTGTACATCATGTTTCTTTTCAGGCTCAGCAAAGGGGAGAAGGACACAGTGTGTTTCTGGTGGAAGCTTGTTTTCAGCTGGGCAAGGCCTTCTGCTGGCTTCTGCCCCTCCTGGCGTCACGCTGGTGGGTGGTGGGTTCAGGCCTGGCTGAGGACGTGCTGGTGGTGGTGGAGGTTTCCTTGTCTCTGAAGTCATGGGTCATCCGCTGACTGGTAAATTACCTTGTAAGTGAGCATGCGTCCTCATTAAAAGCAATTGCCAGCGAAGTCAGCAGTACAAAATTGTTTTGAATCGCAAGACCTGCAGTTCCATTTCCCATCCTGGTGTCTAATTGAAGAAGAAGTCCTTGCACAGCAGTTTCCACACATGGAGTTTGTTAAAGGGGTGCTGGCTGACAAAGCTTTCGACCCCCAAAATCCCACACGCTGGCAGGCCAGATGTCAAGAGCAGGTGTGTTGCTTGCCTGTGGCATGACACTGAAGTGTTTTCCTTGGAATGCTGGGGCTCAGAAAGCAATTAGACACCAGCACAGACGAAAGGGATGCTCTTGAATTATGACAAATGAATTCAGAAATAGCAGTTACTACTGTTTGGATCAGCGAGAGATTAGCTGTTACAAAATAAGAGATAGTAGAAGTTGACAGAGTGTTTGGACTGCATTCATATGCCGATCTACTGGTATTCACGTTGTTATTGGTGTTTTTAAAAAGTAGGGGATACTTTCCAGGTAGATGTTGCCTGTGGAAGGTAACATTTTAAATAACTTGCCATGTGATTATAATATTTGGGCTTTCTTTATTTTAGGATAAAATAGCTTGATGGGTTTTGGCTTGTTTAATCATCAGTTTATATAAAGCAGTGTAGAAACCATACTCAACTGTTCTGAAAATAGCTGAATTTACTAGAATTTCATGGAGTGCTTGTGTGTAGCAGTAGGTTGACTGGGCTGAAAATTACTGTAACTTTTGGCAGGGGCAGGGGAACCCTGAAAGTCCCAGGAGTTGTTGCTGTGATAGGCAAAATCCATCTTCACCTTTGGAGGAATCAAAGTATGCCTGCAAAGATTGTAAAACTGCATGATGACTGCTCATCGTATCACTTGTTCCTTCTTTCCTCTGAACACCTTTCAGCTTGCTGCCACTTGTGCCAGGAATATACTTCACCATCCAGAAGACTTCAGGTTTTTGTGCTCTAATGCTTTTGAGAAATGACGGAGAACATCTGGGATCTTCCTTGTCTTCCTACATTTCATTGTTGCCCTTGAGTCTCAGGCTGGTTGGATGTCAGGCTGGTTGACAGTCCTGTTGACTGTGCGTCTAGTTTTGTGCTGTTTCTTCGCTGTAACTTCGCCTCTCTCTGCTTTCCACATCTTTCACATGCGTGTATGATTTTTAAAATTAAACTTTCAGACAGTGCTGTTCACCTTTATGATTCCAGTGGCAAGACCAGGATCTCAGCTTGTAAATAGTTTTGGGTTTTTGGTTTGGCACCTATTGGCATTCTGGCTGGGGCCCTCTATTCTTGTAGTGCTGCCCATAATTGTCAGCCTTGGAGTGCTTCCCTGTTTCGTTGTTATTTCAGGGCTACGAGCCAAATCCAGTGCCTGTAGCCCTTGGGTGGCATGTCTTGGGCTCGCTTGCATACTGAGCCCGTGACAAGTCAAGAGATTTTCCAGCGTGCGTTGAACTTTGCACAAGTTTGGTTTGTGTGAGAGTACATTTGAGACTAAACTGGGATTATTTCAGTTTGGCTGGAATGAATAAACAGCAAATTTGAACGTTACTGAAATTATCTATCCTCTGCTTCAAACAGGAATGTCCATACATTCTGCAAACTTGAATGAGGGAAATGCAGCCCAACTGTTTTGTTTTTTTTCATCTTGCCCTACTTTCTCACACAGCGTGTTCTGATACATCATTATCAGGCAAGAATGTGCTGGTATGACAATTGGCAATGAAAGTGATATGTACGAATACCTCTTAAAAAATTAAATGTGGTTGACAGTGGCGTAGAAGTAACTCTGCTGCTTCCCACTGAAGCTGCGGGTGTGCATGCAGGCAAGTGTTCTCTCCTTGCAGCCTGCCAGGGCACTGCCTCGCAGAAGGGCAAGTTGCATCTCTTTTGGCTTTGGTATCAGGAAAGTTGCTTTTTCACTTGAGACACCAGAATTATTCCTCTTGATGTGGAAAGTAAAGCATCTCACCCCAGGCTTTTCTTTTTTCTCCTTGCCTAACACAGCAGGTGGAATTTGTGGGGATGGCACTTGGAAAAATGTTTTGACTGGTGCCTTCACTCTCATGGTGAGTCAGGAGTGTCACCAAAACAGGTCTGATATCCCTCCTGGCATTGTTTTTTGTCTCTGTCACCCTTGTCCCTCAGTGACAGGTCTGCCGGTCCCCCCTGGGCACACATGAGCTTCTGCTCCTGGCTGTGCAGGAACAGTAACTCTACTTCATGCAGTCCAACAAATTTGAGCGCGGTCCTGGGTGTACCGGTGGTATTTTGTCAAATTTAGAGAAGGGGAAACTGAGAGATGGAGATGCCTTGAGCTTTGATCTTTAGTTGAAAAAATATAGTTAGAGTTGATTGTTCTGGAAGTTGTTGGATTGTATGCTATTTGTAGCGGGGGATGTTTTCTACTGCTTTTGAAAAGTACCTTGTGGGTGTTTTGAACAAGTAAGTGTGTTTTATGTGCAAAAATAACTGAGCTCAATAAGTATAAAATTTCAAACTAGAAATGAGACTTTGACTGTTTCAGCAGCTGTGAATTATTTCCAGCTTTTACTAGATTTTCAGTGCTTAGCTTTTTGTGACTGGTATCTTCAAAAGACAGTATTTCTCACATCTCTGCAGCACTTCAGCAGAGCGTTGTGTCTGAACCTGTGGTCTGTTCATGTTGAAAGACTTATCCTAAGCAAGCTTGAAATGTTCATCACCTCTGTGCCTTCCTGCCTTTTTTAGGGGTTTAGTGGCAAAAAGGTCTTCTCTTGAAGTGCCTGCATCTTTCAAGTGCTTAGAAAAGGTTAATGTTTTTACATTTGTGTTTAGGCAAATATGTATTTGCTTTCTTGGTATATGCTACTTCGTTGACAGAGTTAAAATGCTAGGCTCTGAAGCTAATTATAAGTCAGTTTCTGTATGTATTATAATTGAAAGTTAAAAATTAAAATATCTGTGGCTTCCAGGTCTACACAATAAATAACAGAACCAACTCATGGTGGCAGAGGTGTTTGTTGCAAGCTTGTCTTTGATACCACCTCTCAACACTGGAACCACTCAAGCTTGTCTTTGATCTCTGTCTGCTGATGGCAATAGACTTCTGTTGTAAATAAACTTTACTTGTGATTTCAGGTGTAGAAATACCAGCAGTGAGCAAGCTTGGTCATGAGGGAGCTCTTTTTAATCTGGAGTATGTCCACCTTCAGGTGTTCTTTGTTATTAAGTCCTTTAGGTGAAGTGGGGACGCAGTGACTGGACCGGATTCTTCGTAGTCAGGCTGCAGGAAGCAAGTCTCAAACTAAAAATCTTTTAAGTTCTGCAGTAGGTTACTTAAATCAATACCTTAGTATTTGGCAATGCATAAAGATCAAAAAAAGTCTTCTATTGAGAAAGAATTTTTTTTTTTCCCCTTGTTAAAAATCAGTAATTACACCCTCATAACAGCTCCTCTGGTGCAGATGCAGAAGTAATAGACGAAGAAGAAGAAATTAGTTAGGCATAGGGTAATCACAGCAGTGGCTAACTCAGCTGTACAATAGCACAGGAACTAACGCAGCGGCTCCTGGAAGCAAATTATTCATAGCAACGAGCCTCACTCACAGCTCCTGGTATGTTTTTCCATTAAAATGCATAATGCTTCATTTTTAATGCTGCTCTGTACTGAGTGAATTCCATCACAGCGACAGAGCCGGATTCTGGCTGTTTGTTCTAAGAGCTGGGGGTTAGGGAATATCCAAAGGGGTTCAGATGTGGACAGCACAACTTCAGCAGCAGTGCATGGGGTCATGCCATTATGTGCCTGCAGGTTGTTCAGAGGTGAATTCTGCTCTTGCTCAGCGAACAGGAAATCAGTTTGCATCAGTCTACATCAGCTTTAGAAAAGCAGAGTAAGACTAAAAGGAAGCCCATATACGGCCATTATTGTAGCTCATTTCAGAGGGTGAAGCTTTGGTTGGGTGCTGCTTGCTCTTTTAATGGAAGTGGAATTTTGGCAGCAACATTATTTTTGGAGAATAAGCCTCCTTGTGGGCCATTTGCCTTGGCACAAATAAATTTGAAAAAAAAAAAATTATCTAGAATAGAATAATAAATCATTAAGGTTGGAAAAGACCTCCAAGA
>NW_010330527.1:0-3682 GCF_000700745.2 Antrostomus carolinensis
TGTCAAAGCCGCCCGGGGCGAGGGGAGCAGCCCTGGAAGAAAAAAAAAAAAAAAAAATCTTGGCCTTTGTTCGTTTTGCATCCCTGGAGCCGGACGGGTAATTATTGCACTTACCGGGCTCCGCGCTACAAAAGCAGCTCGGGTTGCCAGGGGGGCGGGGAGCCGCTGAGGCTTCTTCGTGCAGTTAAAATTAGGAAATGAGCGAAGGTAAGTGTTTTATACATCTACCCCGCGTGGAAAACGGTGAGGAGTGTGCGGTGATCGGAGTGGTACCTGGTGAGCTGGGGTGGCCCCTGCCCGCCCCACGGAGCACCACGGGAAGGAACCGTACGGAGGGGAAGCGATGCAAAAACTTGGGGATTACGATATGTAGTAATATAAAAGGGACTTTCGAAGTTGCAGTTGACCTTTTATTTTCTCTTCTTAAAGTTTTGGCCAGCCACGTGGAAAATCCACGTTATCTGGAAATAGTTTTTCAGAGTAACTTGTAGCTTTCTTCCAGTTATAAAAAAAATTGTAGCACTGGAAATATTATGAAACTTGACATTTATGTGTGGAACAGTAGGTGTCTTCAATCAAATAGATCTATGGCAAAGCAGACTGCAAATGACAGACAATTCTGACGGTCTTATTGGACTTGAACTGTATTTTAGTTAGGGTCGTTTGGTAACTTTAAAGGGTAGTCTGCTTCCTCGCAGCTGGTCACAGATTGTGGTAAACAAGTTTTGACACACTTATGTTAAAAACTGTTCATGTGATTGCACAGTAAGTCAATATTCATGCAAGACTAGGTTTGGATTTCCTCATCTATCTATCTATCTATCTATCTATCTATCTATTTATCTATCTATCCCTGCACATGTGCTGTAAACAAACAATAGTCACACATTATCATGTGCTCAGGGCTGCTCTGGGTTGTAGCTTTGAAACTCTATCCTCGCTACGAGTATCCCTAACTCCAGGTTACTTTTCTTGCCCATAAAAGTTTCACATGTTTTTGTTATGTCTCCATTTGAGAAGGGCGGGAGGAAAGGTGGTATTATATGGGGGAGATACTGGTTTGGCTACATATTTTAATTCACGTGTTTCTTAGAAGAGGGTATACAATTTTAAAATATCTGTCCGGAAAAAAAAAAATAAAAAAACAAAAAAAGGGGGAATCTTTTTGTCCTTGTTCTCGTATGAGAAGTAATGCAACTTTCCTGCGGTATTTTGTAAGAAAATACCCTTTAAAATTGTGCTTCAAGAGAATTGTTACAAGTGGAGTTAAAAGCACATGCTCAGTCGGCAGAGAGCAGTTTTTAGACTATTATCGGAACCTATCGATTTCATCAAATATGCTCCATTAAAAGCTGGGGGACATTGATCTCTTTTGACCTCCCCTCTGCAATGCCAGGACGTGAGAAGCCACGTCTCAGGAAGGAGCCGGGCGATTTGAGGGTCCCTTTGCAACATTTCATTTTAGACCAGTCAAGTTAAACTCAGCATATTTGATCAAATATTTATTTTTCCCCTTGTTGTTTCCCTGCCCCATTCAATACTCGGCTGAATAAATCAAAGGGACCCCAGCAGCAGCAGCTAAAGCGCCCTCTGGTTACGAATTGTTTACTGACGGCCGCGGTCATAGGATAATATTTAAAAAAAACAAGCTTGTTTCTTACAATAACTGTTTATTATTTCACATTATTTGGGTTTGCATGTTTTGGAGGGAAGAGGCAAAGCCAACTCACAGTGTCTACACTGTGTTTAATTAATCGTGTACTCAACTTCAGCTCACATACCACATCCAAACCCCTGGGAGGCTTTTTCATAAACTCTTTGGGTTTGTTTTGTTGGTTTTTGGGGTTGGTTTTTTTTTGGTCACAATCTTTTCATTAAATGCTCTGAAATCGAAACTTCAGGCCGAAGTGTGTGTCTGAGAGCCAAGCTATACCACAACCAAAAAAGATATTTGTATATGCATCCAGATCTTATTTAAAAGAAAGGCAGCTACAAAAAGGGGAGAAAGGATAAAGTTTCAAATGCTTAATACAGCTGTGCGGCCCCATCTCTGGCAATATAAGGGGTACACTTAAAAGGCAGTACTTGGGTATGTAAGATTTTCCCGACACATATATAACCCGATACCGTTGTTGCCTCTGCACGGTGTTGGGGGCTCTCCGGACAATAGAAAGCCCCGTTGTTCTCGCCAGTGCCAGTGGCCAGGAGATAAAGCCCTAATGAATTGGTTTGGGTGTATTTTGTCCTACCCCACACTAGAATTCGGAGCTTGTCAGAATTACTTCCAAAAAATGTTCCTAATCCAAATGAGTAAAACGATACACATACAGTCTAAAACATATTTAGGAGAACAAGCCTCCGATGACTGGAATAAAATTAAATCTCAGCCTAATTTTTAACAGGATAATCCGCCAAAACAAGTCAACCTCCTCCCCCCCCAGTGTGAAAGAATTTCTAGTAAAGATAAAATTAGTGGGGCCGTCATTTGTCACCTAACTTGGCACAGACACAGTTCCTAAACCTCCTGCTTGAAATCCGCCTTCTTTGGAGCAAATCCAGAGAGGGGAAAAAAAAAAAAAAGGCAGGAATCTGGCACACATGCACGTTCCTGACAACTGACAGTTCCAATATTAAATAACTATACCCTGATTGCATTAATTTTTGGAGCTGTATAAAATGTAATCCACGGCTGCATTCCCGGATAGGCGGCGCATGCAATCCTGCAACGGACTACAAAGCCATTTATGTTTTCACAAATTACAGTTTACCCGTGTCTACCAATGAAAGCATATTTTAATTATCTCGCAAAACGTGTCTCTGGATTAACGGTGCTGATCTTTTGGGTCATACGAGCCAATAATAAAAAGATAAATCACGGCTTAACATGATACATTTTGAGATTTCCAGTCGGAGTTTTCTTAGGCTAAACTGTCGGGTTTTATTCATTCCCTTTTTATTTTTAATTTTAGACCATCCAATAAAACGACTTAACGACGCTATTAATGCATCTATTATATTTTTCTTAGATCAATAAATTTTTATTTTTATACTGTTGTCTATGTACGCCGTGAATTTAGATTCTCCGCAAAAGCACCTTCTCACCGGTTTTGATATTTATCAGAATTTTATTTGCTGGGTTTTATAGACCTTCGGATAGCCTTACTTACAGAAGTAGAATTAAAAATAAAGTATTTCTCGTCCCCTGGCGTCCACAAGATTCTTTAAAATTTATTTTAAATAGGGGTTAAGCTCCAAGGGACACATTGTTAAGCGCTGGAAATGCAGTAGCTACACCCAGCGCATGCCAAATTAGCTCGGTTTAGTCAGAATTGACCATTATCTTTTATAGTTACGAATCAAGCGAACATTATTAGTTTTACTTCACTGGGTTTGATGATGCTGGTTACTATTTGCCTTGGCCTTGTTAGCGATTAAAGAAAGCGGAGATAATGCAACGCCGAGCTGAGTTCATGATCTAGACGGAGTCCGTGCCTTGACCATCAAACCGGCACCGTCCACTGTGATCAACACAACCCCGCACGGCCATGCTGCAGGACCCGCCGGGGGGGTGGGGGGGGGTGGAGCGGGCAAAACCCCATCCCTCTGCCACAAAATCTGGGAGGAGAGGCTAAAGAAAACTTAAAACCTTCGAAATTGTCCCTGACCTTTTGTCTTATTTCCC
>NW_010330527.1:3702-4506 GCF_000700745.2 Antrostomus carolinensis
TCCCTACATTAGCTTGCAGAGAGGGAGAAGAAGCCAACTCGTGTTTCTTCCGATGCATTTCGAATCGTTTTATTCGTGTTGACCAGGACTGCAACGTACTTTTATAGGCCTTTCCCCCTCTTTAATCCAAATTTTAAAAGGGAGCTGCCTATTTTAAAAACAGCTTTGGAAGGATTTCAAGTGTTGCTCCTTGGTTCTGTATGACTTTTAGGTTTGCAATCCATTTCTATTTCATTTGGCAAACGCAAAATAAACATACTGCAAGAGCACACTTCCCCGGAGTAATTTTTATACCTGACTTGTGTAGAGAAATGTATTTGGAAAGTAGCGTTGGGGCTCACGTTTCATTTTATTTAGATCTGTATTTATAACCATAAGCCTATTGATAATAGCCTTCCTGTATACCAGCCAATACCCAGCCAATAAACCGGTGCCTTATATGGTATTAATTTTGTTAGCAGTGATATGGCCCTCATAGGAACCTGATAAGGGTTTGTCCATCGCACATTAACACCGTGGGATTAGTCGGGTTGGGGAAATACAAATGATATACAGAGGAGGAAATGCGGAAAACAAAGAAAAGAAAACAAAAAGCCTCGAAGGGTTTCTAGAGACTGTGGGATCTGTTCCTGTCACCGCATCCCACGGGCCGCTCAGAAGGAAGCCGCGCTGTGATGCTCTCCCCACCGCCCTGGAAGAATCAAACGCCTTTCCGTGAAGGTTGTACGGGTATGGCAAAGCTGCAGCAGGCTCTGCCGGCCCCGGCGCTTGCCGCGGACGCGGAGGGAGGCTGGGGAAGGCCCC
>NW_010330528.1:0-5158 GCF_000700745.2 Antrostomus carolinensis
TGCCTTTGCAGCCATCAGTGCGTCGAGCTGTCGGGGCTCAGCCGCATCCCTCACTGCAGGACAGTGCCAGCCCTGATGCTGAACCCCACAAACAGGACACAGAACAACCCACCTCTGTTATTTTGGGACCCCAAGATACCCCCAGCAGTGATGCAAATCTGATTTTGGAAAAGCTTCTGCATCCCTGTGTAGAGAAGAGCTGGCTGTGGTTATCCACTGCCCTGCACCTTCCCAGTGAACCCAGTCTCACTGCAGTCAGGGGACATTGGGACAACCTGGATGTGGAGCACCACCTTGCCTGCGCCTTGCTGGAGGGGCTTTCCCAAGGGAGATTTTATCCCTCAGCAGGGTCTGAAGGGAAGCCATAGCCTTCCTTGGTGCTCAGCAATGCTGAAAATGCTGCCTGGACACTATGGGACCAACCTGCCAGCTCTGCAGGGCCCAGCTGCCCATGGTAGAACCCCCTCTCCTCACTCTCCACTGCACCCCATGTCCAAACAGCCCCTCTAGTCTTGCAGGAGCATCCTCAGCCGTTGTTCTGCAAAACCAACATGCACCATGTCCTGAGCATATGTGGCACTCGTGGCTCTACACCTGGTGCAGGGCATGGCACAGGAGACACTAATCCTTGCAGAGAGGCGTACAGAGCTATGGCAGAGCCTGCTGCAGCCCTCACCCTCTCCGCAGGTCCTGTTTTTGTGAGCACATTCATGCACTTATCCATAAAAACTGTGTTCAGAGTGCTCTGTTTCAAGTTTGCAAGATGATTGAATGGCACGTTGTTCTGTTTCCAGATCTAATTGTATCCCCCTGGCTGAGTTTGCCTCCCCTTTTCCCAGGGCTGGGGGAAGAGGAGCTCCCAAAGGCTCAGCACACTGGACCATTCACCGGGGGAAAGGAACTGGGCTCCCTTCCACCAGCCAAGCTGCAAGCCCCCTTTGCAAACCTGCCACGCTCTCGCTTCAGATATCATCAGATGTTTTCCTTTTCTCCTGCCAATTTTATCCTCATCCTTATTCAAGCAGGAGCCAAGGCTTGCAGGTCTGTGGCTTTTAATCAAAACTGGAATTCTCTTCCCACAGTTATGTTATCTCTGTTTGTCTTGCCGGAATGAAACAATGTGTTTGGTGAGGTTTATAGAGCATCCCAGCTTGTGCAGCCCGGGGAGGGTGGATGAGCCCCTGCCCACACCCCTCCTTACCTTCACGCTGTGGTACTGATGCTCACTACTTTCGTGCTTGGCGTTTTTCATCAGTGAACACCATTTGTACCAGAACCGAGTATTGTTCTGACCTTTGAGGCTCCATCCAGTGGTCGCTACCATCAGATGCTTTTGTGTCTTACTATGATCTCAGGCACGGTGCCAGACTCAAAAGGCACTGAAGGCAGGGAACGTCTTTCCTCTGGTTTCAGGAAGGAGGTACAACGTCCAAAAAAAACCTGCCTGGGTGCCAGGATTGGGTCTAGAATTATTCCTATCCATTAAAACTAGAGATAAGTGAGAGGAAAACACACCTGGCAGGAGGATTGTAATTAGTGCATAATATTAGTAATGATCTTATTCCAGCTCTGCTTATCATTACAACGAGCTTTGCTCTAGTCCACCATGATGTGCTGCATAAAGCAGCTATCTCCTGCATCTGATTTCCTGTTTGGAGGTGATGTCTAGCTGAGAAATTACCTGCTCTCAGAACTGATTAGAGTCCTCATCAGCTGATTCTTCACCCGTCCTTTAGGCAGGCTCTAGAATATACAGAGAATTCAGAATAATTTTGTGCAGGATGATAAATCTGGAGTTGGTGGCCCAGCTGGTGTCATTTTCAGGGCAGAGGGATGTTGGCATCAGCTTGTGGAAATTATGTTCCCTGCCCTATGAAATTGGGGACCTCAGGGGACACCGGTAGTGCACAATGTGCCCAGAATATCCTGGAAGGAGCCTGGAGCAGGCAGGACTCTGCCAGCTCTCACTTCAGGTCCCTGTGGTTGCAAGCAGACGGCTTTCTGCTCCCTCTGCACGCTGGTCCAGCTCCATCTGGAAAGCAATGAGGTATTTTTCCTCCTCTGCTTCCTGTGGCTAAAAACTGTCTCACAACTCCCATGGTTAAAAACTGTCTCCTAATTTCCAGCCTGCATTAGCCAGTTTAAACCTATTTGTTCTTGTGCCAGCACAGTCTTTTAGCTTAAATGGTTCCTTTCTCTACCTGGTGTTTACTTGCTTGATATATTTATGGGGAGTAATCATATCCCTGCTTCGCCTTCCCTTTGCTAGGCTAAACAAGCCAAGTGCTTTCAGTTTCCTCATATAAGACAGGCTCTCCATTCCTCCACCAAGCTAATAGCCCTTCTCCACACCGCTCCCAGCATGAATTAATCTCCCTGGAAGACAAGCCATCATGGTTGTGCATGGTGCTTCAAATAACATCTCCCGGTGCCTGGCACAGCCACCCGTGCCTGCTCCACCTCCATTGACACCACCCTGAAGCAGGCAACGACAGCTCCAAGCATGGTAGTGCTGTATATGTGCCAGCCTTCCTTGTGCCAGATTGTCACCTGAATGAGGTGACACTGGTAGGAGACCTCGCTTTGTGCCTGCTGAATGCATCCACCCAGCTGTTGGCCATTTCAGCCTGCTCCCCGAGCTCCAGGCTCCTGCCTTCCCCTCTGGCTGAAGGCAGAGAGGTTGGGTGCTCTTGCATACTAAGGAAGCTGATTTCTCTCCTCACTGTTGCAATGCTGTGTATATGGAGCTCTCTCATGGGGGGTTATAAACTCCTGTAGCCTTAAATGAAACTCACAGAGGACGCACAGACTCATCCCACTAAACACAAGAGGGAGATGGTATCACCATGCTCTGATGGTCACTAATAACTTTACCTCTCCTGTGCTATTCTCAGCAGAGATAAACCTCCAGTGTCTGATGAGCCAGAACAGAAATATCCAATGGCTCTCCATTCTTTTCTATTTTTGCTGCAAGCTGGTTAACCCTGAAATCCAATTACTGCTCATTATTCAGTGGAACTTGCCTCTTATCAAACGGACACATTGCAGGGCCGCTGTGCCGACTCCAAGTGCTAATGGAGCTGCAAATTACTCCTGCCATGCTGATGGACCCATAGGTGTGAGCCCGAGGGTACTGCCCCAGCACCCTCCATGCACGTGGGGCTCTGGGACGCGTAGCCCTGCACCCTTCCCTGAGCTGCCCGTCACTGCCGAGCACGCTGCCTGCACACCATCCATGGGCTAATACAACCACAAGCTTGCCAGAGCTGCAAGCACGGCAGTGGGTTTGGCTCCCAAGGTCGCTGTGGCATGTTCTTGCTGTCCAGCCCAGTGCCATGGCCAGAACCACCCTGCCCGGCCACCCATGGGTGCCATGGACTGGCCCCCCTCCCTGGTGCAGGCTGAGCTTCTTGGCTGGGTGCTCGGAGGAGTCGCAGCCTTTAAGCTCCAGGGGTTATTGCGCACAGGGTGAAATACAAGGGGCTGATCCAGGCGTGCTGTGGATTAGCCGGGGAGCTCGATGTGTGGAGAGGCTGGCTCCCTGCATTAGCACGGGAAGTGGGCACACAGCCAAACCCAAATTCTGCCTAATTTGCATTCAGCGCTGAATTCAGCAGGTGGGGAAAGAAAAAAACAACAAAAAAAAAGCTTTGCCGTTTTCTTTGCTGATTAAAGTCATGGCACAGCAAGTTTCACCTACGTTCATTAGCGAGAGGGGAGGGAGGGGGATGTTCCCAGCAGCAGCTGCTGCCGATGCTCTCCTGGCACTGAAGAGGCAGCCAGGCACAGACCAAACCTCCTGCCCATGACCCTGTTCTGCATGGGCTGGATGCGGCCCCAAGGCCCTGACCCACACGCTTCTCCCTCCAGTTTCCCATCTTCCTCTCCCTGGTGTTAGCCCACCCCGCCACAGTGGCCTCAGGGACTATTTCTTGGGTCAGCCTGGCTTAAATAAGCCCCACAATAGTCTTTTCGCTCTTCCAGATCATCCATTAGTCCTTCTCTGAGGCAGTTTAGGCTAATCTCTTTGGAGACAGGTGATGGAAATGGCAGGGGATGCTCCAGGCAAGCTCTCCTGACGCTGTCGGACATGCCTACCACACTTTTTGGCACCCACCATATGGTCATCGGCTTGCTGGTGAGCCCTGCCAAGCCCTGCCTGCTGTCTCCCTCCCTGCCCACTTCCCATGCGCTGCCTGCGATATCACACCCTCTGGTTTCTCTTCAACCGGACCAGCGGGCAATCCGGTGGGGATCCAGATCAGCCACGGGCACGCAGCTGCCTTGCAGCCTCATTAACGGGGTGACACAAAGCCTGGCTCCCACTGCCCGCAGTGGGACCAGGGGTACAAAGCTGTGCCATACAACGGGGACCTGTGTCTCAGTTGTCAGATTCTGTTCTCACCACCCTGGCTTCATCCAGCTCCTGCCAAAAGCAGAGTCCCAGGTTGCTGCTGGAGCAGGAAGGGGGGAAAAGAGCTGTTGAAACCCCAGTAAGTGAAAGATTAAACATAATACCAAGTAAATTAATATACAAGAAGAGATGGCAGGTTTTAAATGAACTCATTACACTGCTAGACTTTCAAACCCATTTATTTACCCCATAGGTCCTGCAGCTTCATATGGAAAATGGCTTCTGCTTGACTGCTATTAAAGCTGAAATGCAGAACGACGTGGCTGCGCAGTGGCCGCCGAAGGCTGGCAGTCGACACCTGAGCGTGCCCACAGATATATGCAGGGATGGGTAATTGAACATGCAAAACGCTCGGCTGTGACAGCAAACAGGACGATTGAGCAGAGAAATGGGAATCCATTTCCGTGCACAATTACCTGGGGGGGACTGAGCCATGGCTCCAGGAGATGACGGGGCTGGGTCCCCCCGTGCCGTGCAATAGCCTCCTCTTCTCCGAGCTTTTTTCCCCAGGGAGCGGGGTATTTCCATCCTCCCAGGAACTGGAAGAGGCTGTGCCGAGCTGAATGAACCCAGTGCTTGTTACTGGGTTTGCTGTGATTACAGAGCAGTCAGCTTAATTACCGAGCTGTTCTTTGGGATTTACTGGGAAAAGGGGCAAGGGAGGAAGGGGATAGACTGAGCCTCTTTGTTTGGGAAGCGTCTGCGATCAGACGAGGCTTTTCTACAGGGTCTCTCTTCTTCAGG
>NW_010330528.1:5187-10187 GCF_000700745.2 Antrostomus carolinensis
AGCCGGTTCATAATAGATTATAATAAATAAAAGGGCAAGGGGAAAAAAGAAAGAGCCCAGACCTCATTTTCTTCCCACTGTCTCCTTTTGAGCTGGCAAACGAAAGCCAAGCTGCACAGGAGGATGCTCAGCCCGAGCTACAGCGAAGTGGCTTGTGCCGGAGGCAGACAGCGGGTTCCCCAGGGGATTTTCATGCCAGGGGTGAGGTGTAGCACTGCCAAGCAGAGCTGCACGGGTTAGGCCAGCAGTGAGCCGGGAGCCAGCGTTGGTCTCCATCACTGACCGCTGGCTTTGCTGCACTATAATTCCCAGCAGCCTGCGGGAACGTCTTTGCCTCAAGAAAGCGGCATTGAGCAGGATGTGGTCGATAAAGCACTTGGGGGGCAGAGCCACCTCACCAGCCAGGCATTGAGCTCGGTGGGCTGGGGCAGGGTCCCTTCCTAGCAGGGCTGTGGGATGTGGTGGGCAGGGCAGGACTGAGGGCAAAGTGATGGGATCATGTCTTGCATGCTCTCCCACCTCCTCCCAGGGCCATCGCAATCTTTTGCTTTGTCCTTCAACCACCAACATCGGCTGCTCTGCTGGCTGGCAGGGAGAGAAGGTGGTCCCAGATGGTCCAGGAAAGGCTTCTCCTGGCCTGATCTGGGGATCAGAACACAGAGGGCACCTCTGCAAACCCATGTCTCCAAGGGCTCTGGGGACAATGACACTGTGGCCCTGGCATTGCGTGGGAAGTGCTGGGAGGGGGCAGCCCCCAAGCCTCCTCCACACGTGCCTCTAATTATCACACCTTCACCTCTGGGAGCACCAGCCCTGCTTTCTCCCATTCATAATTCAGCCTGACACAGCCCAGCAAAAATCAATTCACTCTTATAAGAAAATGCCAAGGCAAATTATTTCCTAAAGCCTTCGACAGGGCTTTCTTCTCTCCCGACAACTGTATCTTTGGTGTTGAGTCCTAAATTGCAGATTAACCCTTTGGGCTCTTCCAGTTTGCTGGAGAGCCCAGACGGATCGCTGATTGATGAAGCCATCAGGAGGAGCACCTTGTCGCCTCGTTGCCCATCCCTTAGGGGATAGGCCCATCCGTCCTTCCCTAAATCATCTTTCTAGGAATGCTGGGTACGACCCTCACCATACGACCTTGATGAGGGAGAGAGAGAAGCAAGGGCTGCCCTGATTCATAGCCAGGCAGTTCAGGGTTTTGGGGTGTGCTATGCTCTGCTGCTCCCATTTGTGTTAGTTGGAATTGTCCCCATCATTCCCTCACTGAGAAACAGCGCTGGGGAAGGTTAACGAAGCTCTTCTTTCCTTGCAAGGTCGCTGCCTATGGTGTGTTGGATTCTTATGCGGCCTTTTAAAGTCATTAACATAATCAGTTCATTCCCAAGTACAGAAAGAATGAAGAGTGAAAAGCAATGACGGGTGTTGGGATCTTGGGGGTAGGGGCTGTGAGGTTCCTGGGAGCACCCGTCAGCTCCCAACAGAGCATCATGGTGGGGATTGTCACCCCCAGTCAGAGCAGACGTTGGAGGAAAATACCAGAATGCAAAAAAAGCCTTAAAATCTCCTCAGTGAAAAGGCTTTCCCCAGCCTTGGACCATGAAAGATGGAAATCAGAGGGAGGCGATGAAAGAGTAAGTCTAATACAGGAGTTTTAATCAGAGGGAAAAAAAAAAAAAAAAGAGCTACAGGAGAGGGAGAATGGATCAGAGTTGTAAACTGGCTGGAAATCAGTCCCTTCGTTATCACAAACACATGATCAGGACTTAATAGTATTTGACATTTCATTAATTTAAACCAGGAGTCTTGGGAACAGAGAGAAGAAAAAGAAAGAACATTATTAATTTTAAAGACCTCCTCCTGGAAGGGCTCATGCTGAAAAAGAAAAGAGAAATGTTAGAAGAAAATTGTTTCTTTATATTTTTCCCCAATTTCCTCCTCTGTCTTTTCTCCCTTAGCTGTGGAAGAGCTTTGCCAGCCATTAAAAACTCAGGGCTGGGCTCCCCATGACTTTCCCAGCCCCAAGTGGTAAGTGTTAAAAGGCCAACCGAGTCTTGGGGGACCACTGGGTGGATGTGGGGTGGGATATGGGATTATCCCTGCAGACATCTGGGTATAAACCAGCAAAAGCCACATTCTGTAACACACACACAGGCTTGTACAACCTTGGGACTTGCCCACAGCCACTGCCCAAAGCGTCCCTCTGTCCTGCGTCTGCTGGTGTTGAGGACTGAAATAGCCATCCCCAAACCCAACGGCATCACAGCATCCCCCAGCAGCGGCAGGTGGGGAACAGCATCTCCTGGCCAGGGAGGAGCTGGAAGTGAAGCTGCCAAAAATAAAATGATTCAGGAGATCGCCTCTATTGTAAGGGCAGAGGGATGTTGCTGGGGCTGCACTTGAAAAAGGCAGATCCCAAAGACTGGAATTAAAGTGGCTTTGGAAAAAGAGTCTTTCTGCTAAAGCCTATGCACTGCTTTGCAGATAAGGCTTTGGCAGGTGGGGTTCCAGGCCACCCTTCAGGTCTAACTGGGAAAGGAAAAAACCCATCCCACCCCAACCCTCCCCAGATGCTTTCAGCAGTGGGGAGGTGGCTTCCCTTGCTCCTCCAACATCCACCACCAATTTTTAAAAAAGCATTTATGGATCTTCCCCTGGTAATTTAAGGTAGTTCAATGATCTTACACAATTATTTCAAAGGATTTTTGAAATTGGGTTGGTTTTTTTCCCCCTTTTGGTGCGGTCGCACATCATACCACCTGAGAAGCCTCACAGCTGCCTGCGGGGTGGCCAATTTAGCTCCATGTATTTTGACTGCTTTCTCAAGTCCTGCTATTGATTTTTCTGCCGGGTCCAGATGAGAATTCTGCTTATTAAAAAAAAAAAAATCTCAACTGGGGCAGAGCTATGCCACCAATGCCTACCTCTGGATGGGGCTTCCACCTTCCCCTGCACCTCGAGGGTCCTTTGCTTTTAGGGCTGATGGAGTGGTGGGACATATTGATAAAGGAGAGAAATTCCCCCAGCTTCCCCAGCAATGCCCGGGGTTTGCTTGGCACCAGCAGTTTGCTATTTCCCCGTCACACACCCTGTTTCACAGCGTTCACTCTCACCCAGTTTCAGCACAGATAATTTCAGTGCTTTAGCCTTCGCTTTATCTCTTCCACTGAGGACTTCATTTGCTGCCAATGAAGCCGCTGGTTTCAAGAGCTGGGCCAGGTTATTTGCCTTCAGGCAGATGTTCAGTGCTACTCAGCCTGCTGAAAATGGGGAAATAACAGGAAAAACCCAACCTCACCATCTGAGTGCTGGGCTCTCTGTGCCCAGTGAACCCCACTGTGCCACCAGCTCCCCCTCAGCTAATTGGGTTTTACTCATCATTGCTATTAGACATGCCCTGGAAGGGGTAAGAAGGCACGGGAGATGTTGAAGCCGCCCCACCATGACTTTGGCTTTTGTTCTTTTTTATTGCTGCCTTCTGACAGAGAAGAAACACAAAAGGGATATTTATGAGCCCTACCAGCAGCGGGTTTGGCTCTGGGCTGCCTTTAAAGCACCTCCGTTGTTTCCCAGCATTAACCGCCTCCCAGATATTTACAGCGTCTGACAGCGGGAGACAGAGCCAGGTTAAAGTGTCCGGCTGCCCGCATGAGTGACCTGCGCCTCAGGTGAAAATGTGTTTGTGGACACAGGAGAGTTCCTGGATGAAAGCGTGGCCATCGCTTCACCAGACTGGCTCCTTCTCCCCAAATCCCCACGGAGGCACAGCCAGGAGGAGCTGGGTAGGGATGCTAAGTGCTTCCCATGTTGTACCAGTGTGTTCCCAGTTTGTTCCCCTCACTTCACACGCAGGGACTGGGGTGGTTGGGGTTTAGCAGGTCCCCCCTTGCTTTACTCCACTCCCCCATCCCAGCTATGGATCTGCCTCATTTTCCTTTCTCTCCCACACTCCCTCCTTATCTCATGTTTATTTTTCTTCACCGCTTTTGCATACTATTCATCTGTCTCTCTTTTCATCTCATCTCCCCCATCCTGAAAGGCTTGTCAGGAGAAGAAAGAGCGAGCCTACCTTCTCCCAGCTCTATTTACCAAATAAGGCCTGGATTCAGGTTTTATTTAAGAAAAAGAAAACGAACTGGATGCAAGTAGGCCAGGAGAAGTGCCTGTGAATAAAAAGGATGACGGCAAAGAGAAGGATGAATAAGGCAGAGCATCCCCTCGGGATGCTGGACACAAGCTCACTGCCAGAGCCGGGGTCCGGTGCTGGGGGAGCCGCTGGCCGCAGCCTCAGCAGCTCTGCTCGTTAGCAGTGCTGAAACGGCACGAAAAACGGGGAGCAAGTCAGGTGGCTAATTAGTTGGGTTAGGGCATCTTTTATTTGAAACCAAAGCAGTGGTTTCCTTCCCCTCATAGGCTATCACACAATTAGACAGCAGCTATTGGGAGCAGCAGCATCAGACTGGTGGGGCAGTGGGAAGAGTGGGAAGAAGGGGAGAAAAGCTGCGAGAACCTCTCCCGCTCCACATCACGGGGTGGGAAGCACAGCCTTAGGGGGGAGAAGCCCTGCAAGGGGAGCTGGGTGGTGCTCTGCCTTGGTGGCCCTGGGACATGGAGTCTTGGGGTCCCCTTGGGACAAGTCCAGCTCAGCGCACAGCAAACCTGCCCAGACCTTAAATCCAGACTCTCCTGGTGCCTCAGTGTTGGAGTGCCCTGACCAGCAATGGGCACGAGGGGGGCTTTGCTTTACCCCATTTCCAGCCCTTCCCCACGCCAAAGGGGCTGCAAGACATCCCCCTCTCAGTCCTCCTCAGCTGATGCTGAAGCGGTTGGAAGAGGGCAGGGCTGGAGGACCCTATATAGCCATAATACCACTCTTGGGGCTCCTCCAAGAGATCCAGAGGGGAAAATAAGGCTGTTTCCTCACAGCCTGCCCCCCACTCCCACGAGCACAGACACTCAGGGCCTTTCACAGACTTTTATGAAGACATAACCAGGTG
>NW_010330529.1:0-26621 GCF_000700745.2 Antrostomus carolinensis
TTCCCAGCAGCTCTGACAATGAAGCTTGTGGGGACATATTCTTATTTAGGCCAGGAGAGTTGTTAGTACAGTTAGGAGATGGCTTGATATTGACCCAGTCCTCCTGTTCAGCTCCACACTGGCAGATAAGCTTTATCAGGAATGGGAAGCCTCAATATAACTCTGAGGCAAATTCATCCCTGAGTAATTCCATTGAAGTCAGTGGGTTACAATAGCCCACAGGAATATTCAGCACCAAATTCATTTCTGTGTAACTAACGAGTTTTATTAAAGAGGCAGATTAATGGGACTTAGTTTTTAAATCTCACAGTCTATTATCTTCTTGTCTTCTAAGTCCTGTTTACTTCAACAGGAGCTGCCATTCTGGTCAATAGTAAATAGTGTGTCTCTATGGCAACTTTCAATAAAAGAATGATTTATTTGTACACACACATCTTATACCTAATTTATAACTTCAGGGATATGTCTGAATCACTGCAAACATAAAGATTTATAGTTCAATCTTTTAAATAAATCAACTCTACCCTGTTTCAGCCCCACCAACGGAAAATACTAAGTGATTGAAACTTGTGCACAGAAGATGAAACTATGATGTGCTGTGGGAATGTTAGATCTGAATGGGTTGATAGACACTGATCTTCTACTGAACACCTATAAATTCAGAGAATTCAAGCTGTGTACATTCTGTTCCTTTTTAATCTTTAGAATTTGAGGAGCAATTCTCAAGCTGAACTAATCACAGATGGAATTTGTAAAGATCAGCCCCACTGGCTTTCTAAAAGTATTAGTTATAGTCATAATTACTGTCTCTCATTGCTGTTTGAATGGGTACAGTTATAAGCTTGTTCCAGGTGAAAATACAATGTATAAAACTGAATTACTTCTAAGTTGTTCCTGGAGTGCAAAATGCGTATTTTGTATCTATCTATATGTCTGCATTTTATTCAATTATAGTTATGTGAAACCTACTTTTTAATGTATTCCATTGCTTCTCAGTGATCTTTGTATAAAATTCATTAGACCTAAAACTGCTTTTGGTTTTACTTGTGTAATTCTACAGCTAGCTGCTATTTTCCATGGTTGTGCTGAAGGTAGAAGGCAGCTCCATGAGTTGAGTAGTCTTGCATTGCAGAAAAAATTAGCTTAACAAACTTGTAAGTTAAGATACTTGTGAACGTATGGAAAATATTCATGTTTATGATCTATGGTTGTATGGGAGAGAAATGCAGTATTACTCAAGTAGAAGGCTGCAAATAAAATTCATCAAGAATAGCAGCTGTGTATACTGTATTAACCAGAAAAGCTGAGAAATTGTATTAAATTCACTGTTCTTCCTTTGGAGGGTCCATAGAACTCCAATTAAATTAAATACCACAGCATTCACTTTATAGGGGAAGCATAAGGCGTGGCAGGGTTACCTAAACCTGTGCCATGAGCCTGAATGTACCTTTAGATAACATTGCAGACCTTGGTGATGTGCATTTAACATTGCATGATACTTATTCTACATTAAAAAAAAAAAAACCCAAATCTTTGTACTGTTTAGGTACTCTAAAGTAAACAAAAGGAAGTGTTTTTATCTAACACTGAATTTTGGTATGGGCGGGATATGCCAGGAAGAAGTGCTTCCTGAGGCTAAAAGTACTTATTTGTTACTGTTCTCCTCTGCCTCTAGATACTGTTGTCTAAATAGTTGTAATAAAAAGCCCCAGTAGGTCATGTCAGGCTTGTTTATTATCTTTACTCTTGAAATTTCTTTCGTGTTATTTTTATGAAAGCCAGGCAGTGCCACAAAAAAGCTGTGGAGCCCTATGGTGCTAAGAAACCCTGAAAATGAGTCAGGCTTAAATAATTTGTAACAGACAACAATTGCTCTGTTTTCCAAATATGTGAAAACCATTAGCAGTTGCTACACAAGTTAATTTGACATTTAATTGCATGGTATTTGTCTGTGAGCCAGAAAATATATAGCGTGAGCTTTGTTTATTGTCATGTTATGCACCAAAAGCATGTGTGTATCAGCTTATCCCTAGGAGAAATACCAACTTCTCCAGCAATGACTATTCAGTTGGGAACACTGCAGTCCTGGAACTGCAACTTTTTAAAAAAAATTTGCTGCATAGGACAGGACACGTGACCTGGCTCAATTATAGTTGACAAGACATGGGGAAAGGGTGTATGAGTTGAAGTAAAATTCTGTCATGTTATTTTTGCCATGTGGATAAGTTTCTGAAGCATCTGTGGCGCTGTGTCTTAGGAGACAGAATCACAAAGTTTGTATCTTGCACGTCAGCGTAAAGTGATATTTATGTGTTGTGAGACTGGTTCTAAGAGCAGTCCTGAAGTTACTGCTTTTCCTCCTGGTCTAGCCATGTCAGTTATACCCCACAAGAGCTGGTGATGGAGACTGATTTTGAAGACAGAATTACTGCCAGCGCTCCTTTTTGGGGTAGTAAAACCATTTTGCAGCTCAACACAGCCTTTGGTAGTTTAGTTGTCTTCATCTCTGCTGACAAGTTTTATTTATTCACAAGGGAGCGGTCATTTTGTTTTACAGGTTATGCGTTTTCTTGTGCTTCAGATTTGCTTGTCAGGTCAGAGGCTTGAAATTCTTTGCCCATGTATAGCAGGAGCACAGTTTCTTTCTATGTTTGTAAACCCTTTAAACATTTTAATGTGGTGACTTGGGAACAATTAATAATGTTTTGGTAATGAATTTTGATAGATATTTGACAAAAGAAGTGCTATTTATAGGGATTGTATTGCATAGTCCATAGTAAACCTTGTTTAAAATGGCTGAGACTTTTTTTTCTTGGAGAATGCAGTCTAATATTGCTAAGATGGGGAAAGGAAAGTTTCCTTTTAGAATTCCAATAATGTGTATACATTAGTATTTAAATTCAAATTGGGACTGTGCTTTTAACTCACGTTTCCTATTTGTGTCTTCTCATGTTTTGTCTTGCATAGAGCGGTATCAGAGCAGTATTCAGTGCACCTTACCTTCTGTGGTGGTGTCCCCAGAAGGTCATGATAACGCTGTTTTCAGTAATGTGTTAGATATTTGCCTTTTCCTATGACTTTAAAGTAATATGCAACACAAATAAAAAGAAGGCAACATGGTCATCTAAGCTTGTAACTGCACTTTTACCAGGTGCGTGATTGCACAACTTTGTGGCCCTACATTATTCTGTAGGGGTTTAACATATGCTATAGGTAGAAAGGAAATTAGCACCTCAGGAGTTTCCTTCAGTGTTCCAGCAAAAAACTTTCATGTTTGCAGAGAATTGTCAGTTCAAAATTTCGTACTGAATTGCAGTGGATGCTCATGCAAGATACTCTCCCGTGTTTCCTCTGCCCTACGCTTTATTTGTCTCTGAGCACTTTGAAGGAGATTGACTGTTTGGTGAATGACCAAGCTTGGTAATTTTCTGCAGATCTTCTGAATGCCTTTCACTAGGCAGATATGGATATGTTCACACAGTTGAATCTGGGCAGATTTTGGGGTTGATATTTTATGAACTGTGGAAATTTTAGGAAAGAAGGAAAGCCCCCTCTCTAAGGGTTATGCTAACTGTGCTCAGTTGCTTTGAGTTTATAGTTTATTATAGCTAATATAGTAATTTTCTCTTGGAGTAAACATGCATCAATATAGTTGTTACTGCTTGGGCACACAAAGTACCTAAACAAGAAATAGGAAGGAGTCTGTAACTCTGCATGCTTGATCGTAATAGGGACAGGATTGGAATTAAATGTTCTCTGAGATTTCGAGAAAGCTGGAACAGTGGCTGAGAGTTTTTACAAATTTCATGGTTTGTGGAAGCCTCTGGTAAAGAAGCTTTCTATAAATTGGCACAATGCATTGCTAGGCATTGGGCTCTTCTGTTGTATTTTGTATGTTGTATGATTATGTACAAAGTATATTAAAGGTGATTATATACAGAAAAAACAGACTTCAGGAACCTTAGCTTCAGGAATTACTTTGCTTTCTTGGATATTTCTTAACTAACGTAAATTTGGGATGGTATTTAATGTTTAATATTTATAAATCATGGAAGGGGCTTTTCTGGAAGCTTGTACAAGAATCAGTAGTGAGCTTGCACACACTTTGCTGGGAGATGTTTGACAGGCTTTTATACAGCTTGAAAACATTCAAATAAAATCAAATGCATGTTTTTGAGAATGGTAGCTTTTCGATCAGGAACCAGACAGATTAATGTTTTGTGAATTAGATTAGAGTTGAAATTGTCTGAATGAGTTTGATACCAGACAGCTAACCAAAAATTTTTTTTCCTCTTGAATTGGATTAAACTGTTGTAGTCACAGCAATTATGCTGTGGTTTGTGGGCAGTTTACTGACTTTAATTATTTAAATAAATTTGAAGGAATTTTGTGAGTTTGACCTTTTGTAACATCAGATAGCAGCAGGAGTTTGGAAGGAAACCAACTGGCTAAAGAACTGTTGAAATGCCAGATTTTCTCAAGCATATAATTATTACTGAAGATGGAGTGTATTAAAACTGCAGAAGATCTTTGAAACCTATCGAATAATTCCAAGGGATATTTTTCTAATTTTTACATTTTAGTTCACATCAGTTTTTCTTTATTGCTATGTTGTAAATGAAGCCTTTGAAATTAAGAAATACTGGGTGGTAATTTCTGTTCCAAATACTTTGATATCCTCCTGATGCATTTGTTCTAGCTAGGTAATAATTATTTATTCTGCTTGCACACAAATATGTTAAATAACATCCTCCGGAAATAATGAAAGAAAATCCCTGGGAACGTCTGACAATCTCTGGGGAACTCTTTATTTATAATTTTGGCTCAAAATGGAAATATGGCAAGTAGAGATTTAAATGAAGATTGTGCAAACCTGATTGTGGTTAGAGAGTTGTTTCAAACCAAATACAAGTAGAGGAAAAATCAATGAAGTTAATAGCAATGGATTTCTACTGATTTTATGTGTACAGAGTCAAAATCTGTATAGAACTGGGTTTTGTATGTGCAATCTGATAAGCATCCTTGTAGTTTGTCATTTAATTTTTGGCCCAGAAATGAGAATGTAGTATGAGTTAAAGGAACCCTGGATCCAATCAAAGTCGTTTAACTTCCTCTATCATCTGTACTTATTCTGTATAACATATTCTGATACCTGAGCAAAAGTTAGCTATTCAGTATACATGAAAAGACTCTTTTGCTAGAATTGTAGCAAAACGTTATGTAGAACAAAGCAATAAATAATCTCTTCCCTGCTTTGGCAAGAAAAATTTTCTGAAACAAAATTTTGGTAGGGCTAGCTTAGTTTTCTTGTCAGAAGTTTTAATGTCTTGCCTAAAAATAGAGTCTATATTTTACAAAACATTTAGCTCATAAGCCATTTTTGGTAAACTGAGGCCCTCATTTGGTCAATTCTAATTTTAATTGTATGGAGACTGAGTTTGCAAAAAAGAAAATAGTCCAAAAAGTCTGTTCTGGTGTAGCTACAGAACATGTCGCTGGGTTTAAGATATTCCTGGAAATCAAGCTGGTATTGGTGATAGGTGCTATTGATAGATAGTGAAAAATAGTAGTGATAACTCAAACCCAGGGAAAAATGAAATATATCTCATTAAAATATGAAAATGAAGTATCTCAGAAGTCTTTGGAACAGGCCCTATATAATGTCTAAAAAGGTGTTTCAAGGGCTATTAAGGCAAAACATCTAGAAGAGGTGGTAAGATATCTTCGAAGTTTTGTCATATGTGGGACTCCTATGTCTTGAGGAGGAAAAAAGAAACCCTACCCCACAGAATAGAATCTGAACTGAACTCTTTCTGGCCTGAACTTGCCTACTGTCCTCGTTTGTATTGTGAGGAATGTCAGAGCTGATCTGTCTCCAACAGGGCTCTGCACGAATGGGGTGGATGGGAGCATAAATGGTTGATCATGATTCTTTTTTATTATTTTTTTAGTTGCTCAATTGTATCTTAGCTTGGTATACCGTGACTTTTCTATGCTACATCTTTCTGGATGACAACAGCCCTATGTACTTAAAGGGTAATGTCATCTGGGCTTTGGAAAGCATTGAGAAGTTGGTGGAAAATGTGAACTACTGAACTGGCATATTGCGAGAACAAAAACATCACATCAGATTAGTAGAAAACAGCTCATTCTGTTCTTGGATAACAAAGAATATTCTACATGCCTAAGAGGGACATTAATATTTCATCTTTAATTTTTAAATAACATAGATTTAGAAACAAAGAACAAAATAGTTCAAGGGACTCAAGGTCAGTTCAGTAGGTGCATTCAATTCGGTTATTTGCTATGAAACATACTTAACAAAAAGCAAAAGAGCAAAATAGTGATTTAAAGAGAGAGTTTGAAATTCCTAGACTTCTTACAAACTAGAGCAAGGCTGACACGTGCTTCTGGCCTTTCTGGGTAGATGTGCTGACACTCAATCAGCACCCAAGCTTTTCTTGCCATTCTTTTGGATGAGACAAGTAGAAATTAAAAACCAGTTTGTTCTTTTTAAAAAATGGGAAATCCAGGTTTTTATACAGTCAATTCTCTGCCTTATTTGCTATTGCAATAGGAATGGAGCCATTGAAGCCCAGTGAAACAGGAAGCCAAAGGTAGTGTTTACGTAACAAATAAAATAGGCTCTTTTTAACATTTGAACTTAATAGTTTTCAAATGCAGACCCTTATCTATATATATATATATTTTTTTTTTTTTAGATTATGGATATTTTACAGAAAACTAATGCTTTGATTGTTTCAAAGGGATGGCAGGTTACCTTTCTCTTGTGCAACTCTCTATTACTTGTCTTAGACCACATGAGCTACCAATGGTTTAAATAGCATAGCTGATTTGAATCCTTTTGAGTAAAGAGGATTAGGGATCCCATTAGGGTTGCATAACTGGCAAACCTGAGGTGACAGGAAAGGCAAGGCAGTAACCCGTAGCATGGTGCGGTGTAGCAAGGGGATGGTATTAGCGTCAGCTAGCAGGGCTGATGCCAGTCAGTGTGTGTGCCATGGTCTTCATTAATGCTCTCTGTTCGTTTAGAGGGCTCTGCTTTCACTACATGAAACTCTTGGTGATCTGTGTTTCTCACCATGCAACCCTGCTATGCCTTTGTCACCTTCAGAATTTTCATTACTGATGGTGAAAGCTTAGTGACAGCAGAATTAAAAATTGGCTGTAAAGTTAAATCAATATACTCTTTACAATCAGCTTTAATTAACTTTAAGGTTTGAAAGCAGAAGCTTAAGGGAAGCTGACAGTGACCTCTTAGCAGAATGTGGAAGACAACATTGTTCAGCTCTCCAGACCAAAGTTCTAATGAAGACAGTAGGTGGCAGAAAAATCAATCAGTTCTAGGAACTAAAAACAGGACAAGATATATTATCTTGTAGTCAGTATCTGTTTCACCTCAGGCTCGAAAATTCTGGTCTGTGGTTCTTTTAATGTGTGTTCTGGAAGTCAGGGAATTGTTGAGATGTATTTGGCTGCAAGCAAATCGCCCATATTTACTTTAAGCCTTGATTCAAGATAAGCTTCCCTTCTTGGAGTGGGGGAAGTAGCCTTAGTTTAGTATATATTGAATAGATATATATATTTATTTTTTTTCACCTGTTTATATTTCACTTGGAGAAAGAACATAAGCTTTCTGTATAATTGGGACACCTGCACTCAGAATATCCTTTGAGTCAGTTGCTTCTAGAGAGCCACTTTAATTCTGTCCCTCTTTTTGGTGACTCTTGTGCCGTAAACAAAGTAGGCTTTTTGTAGTGAATTTTTCACATCAATCTCCCAGGTTTGTCTTATGCAAAATGTTTAACAGCCATAATTAAATCTTTGCTGTTCTATTTTAGATTTTCTGTTTTCCCCCAAATAAATATAAGAATGAAGCATGACTCTTGTGGTACTATTTTAAATTTGTTGAAGTGATTTTTCACTTGCATTTGTCACTTGATGGAACACTGGCTACCCTGGCAGGCTGGTGATGGTCACTGTCAGTAACAGTGGAGAGTACAGCTTGCTCTGCTATGGACTGGATTTGTCCCAGACTGTCGTCAGGAGGAAGCTGATATTCTGTCAGGTGGCTGCTGTAACCCAGTTCATGGTCTCTAGCGCTTATCAATCTGTACCAGCTTTACCAAACTTACTTCCATGTGCCTTGTCTGTTCTTGGGGTGAAATGCCAGTGACATTTCATTACTCTTCTAATGCTTCCATTAGAAGAGTAAGTGTTTTGTTGAGTTCCTTAGTTCACAATTGACTTGGGAGTGATTATTGGTTGTAATGACATCCCTGGACCTTTTGATCTTGCAGAGATTTTTTTGCCTTTCTGTTCTTTCTGTACATCAGTATATAGGTGCGTACGTGTTGATATGTACTGAGCATTGGGTGCAATTGTCTTGGAAGACTTCCAGTAGCTTCCACTTTATCTTACTGACTTGAAACATCTTTTGCAAAATGCATATTTTGTTGTCAGGTTTTTTTCATCTGCCAAAGAAGAAAATTATTATTTGCAGGAAAAACTGATTTATTTCTGATTTTCAGAAATAAAAAAATTAAACTATGTTTATACCTAAGCACTCCCTGTTAGAATTTTTGTAGCAGAAGATCAGAAGTCAAATACGCAGAGTTATGATCAGGCTTAGAAGGATGTGTGGGATAGCCTTCCTAGCTGTAAAATTTTATTAGTTTAAAGATAGATGTGCTCGTATTTTTAAGGTGACCTATTGTTCATAAGGAACAGTTGCTCAGCTGCAAGCACTAATGAGAAGAGATAGATACTTGGCAATGAAAAAGAATGCTGTTGGCACATAGATCAATCCGCAAATTAGGTGCTTCAGCTGCTCTAGCAGAGGTTTTATATGCAGATAAACTGTGAGTAATAGGTAATTTATATAAAGTATGGTCAACAGTAGTCAGACAGCTTTGCCTGTAGAGGTAAGCTACTTCAGGCCTTCTAAAATGTTGTGCCAACCTGTGTGTATTTGGGGTTTTTTATTATTAAAACTTGGTTGGCGTTCTCATTCTTTGAACGGGCTTACTATGTGTAATTGTAGTATGTGAGTTACTGCTGCCTAAGATTATATTAATGACAAATAACACCATGTGGCTTGTCTCATCTGGCTACAGTGTTAATGGGGCATCCAGTATGCTTCCATTGGAAGAGAAAGAAGAATTTTGTCAAACTAGCACAACCGTGTGTGGCTTCTGCTCTTCTAATATGTTCATTAATGTTGGAAAGAATAATAGTACATGATTTTGTTAGATATAAAGTTCTTACTGTATGGAATATTACGTTTAAAATGATCTCTCATTCTAATTTTAAAGGGTTCTTCATAAGGTATCAAAGTAAAGTTTGGGTAGATGTGGAATTTTTACTTAAGGCTATGTAAGAGAAGAGATGGAACTATGGAGACAGGGTTAAATTTAGTCCTACATTTTATGTCCTATATCTTTTGAATCCTTGGGCAATTGAATGATGGTATCTGAGTCTCCCTGCAAAGCTTTTCAGATTGGCAGCTCTCACTGAGGGAGTCAATACTATCCGACAATACTGAGTTTTATTTTTATGGTATTTGGAAAGGTCAGTGGGAAGCACCTTGCTAACTTTGTGTAGGTGAAAATTCTGTTCTTGAAATTAGACTGCCAGTCTGAAACTTAATTGATCATTTGGCAAATAGGATTGTGGCTTTTTAGGTTTTGATGCTTTTTCCTAAAACATCTGCTGCAGCATAATACAGCTGTTAGCTTTAGAAGCAGTCTCTTGCAGTCAGGCTATTGCATGTAGTTTGTATCTAATAGGATCTCAAAATCAGTTATTATATCTTCAGAGAATAGCTTGATTAAAAGCCACTCATTGCATCTGTATGATGAACTACTATGCATGGCTGAGAAAAATGTGTGATTCTTATATCTTTAACAATGATGTAGTCTGTCATTGTAGTGAATACGCAGATGTCCCATGCATCTTTTAATAAGAGAATGGTTTGTGTAGATCATGAATGTCTGAATAATCATCCTTTGAAAGTAACACAGAATGAGCTAATATGAACCCTTCTTCAGACGTGTTCCCTTTTCCTTTGTCCAGTTTATACAATAAACAAAGCAATGGCACATGAACTGGATTTTTTCCTTAAAAGCCAAGTAGCGTGCCAGGTTCTTTCCCAAGCTTTCTTCTACATGAAAATACATCTTTTTAAATGTAAACAAATATTACAAGAATAAATACTTGCATGAACTCAGTTGGAATTACTGAGGTGTAGCATGCAGGTTGGGAATATTTCTTTCCTTGATTTCACAAGGAGCTATGCTTTTCAAGTATTTTACTCCCATAAGCAAAGAGAGGACAGAGCAGTGTACATCTCTACCTTATAAAAGCTGAAACAGTGGCTTTCAAACTTGCTAGCACCTACAGACTGATCTAAAGTAGTTTGATGGATAGATTTCAGAACTGGTTTATTTTTGCCCTTCATCTATTTTTAATCTGACTAAATAAGAAAAACTCTTTTAATTTTTAAATGCTGAATATTTTGGTTTTATTTTCTGTTTTGTTCTTTCACTTCTGCTTGTGATGAAAGGCAATCAAACTTGAAATTCTGTTTGTTTATTTTGAAAACGATTATTTTTCTATAGAAGTGTTTGGTTTTAACTTTCGTTTTCTGTATTTTCTTCTTTGTCTTCACTGGTCTGAATAGACAATCCTGTGCCTCCGGGATGGAACACTTCCATATTTTAAACCTTGGCTTTTCTTATGTATTTCAAATGTTTAGCATGGTAATGCCTAGATATGAGACTTTTTCTGTATTTTTAAGAGATTTAAAACTTAGTGTTGAAGTCAGAAGAAAATACATTCTCTAGCAAGACTGTTCTGCAAAAGTAATTCTGAAAATAATCTACCACAATAATTTATTTAGTCATGGCACCAGCTGTGTATATTTCTGTCGCATCTCATCGCATTTTGTTTGTACATCTGCCCACAACTGATGTTTTCCAAGCAGAAGTGAAAGCAGCCATGCAGATTATGCTTGGATTGGCATAATGGGTTTTTTTGGGTAGATATCAACTTTATGCAGCTCTAGAATGTGTTAATTTATTTTGAATATGCAAGTGGAAGATATGATGGCTGTTCCCTTCAGCAACTTATTTGTGTATGTTTATGTAAATGATATTGCTCCTTTAACTGGGTCCATGCTGGCTCCAGATTTTAATTGTTGGCTGAGGTGGATAGTTAAAACTAATGAGCTTCATATAAGACTAGAATATTGGTTCCTTGTCCTGTTACTATGAAATTTGAGATAATTGTGCTTCAGAATGCTAAATACCATCTGATATCTAGAATAATTCAGTAAAAAATACTCGATATTTGGATGTATGTGCTGGCAGGGCCTATAAACTTATGGCATGCTGTTATTGCTGTATTCTGAAGGAACACGGTGGACACTGACCTACTCTGCCATGCCAAAGAATTATTAATCTGGTAGCAAAAGTATAAAGATGATTTTTATGGGTAATAGAGAAGAAATTGTGATAGTGTAGGTAAAGGTTGTATTGATGTAAGAAAAGTGTAGCAGTCACTCTAAATGTGACTCTTTCTCTAAATTCAAGTTAATCTTTTATATTCACAGCACTTTAAATACAGAGATGGATCCCTGATCCAGGTTTGCATGTCTCTCAATTTGCATCTGGAAGTATAATAAGAAACAACAGAATATAACTTGCCAGCTGCAGTGGTACATGAGCTGAAGGGTTGTGACTGGCTGTCCTTTTCCACACTGTGTCTGTTTTACACAGTGGTTTTGCAAGCCTGTCACTGGCCTTGTGAGAGAAATTATCGCTTTTGCAGAGACTGGCCTCTTGGCCAAGTTTGAGGGCAGGAGTGATGAGGTGGCTTGGCATCCCAAGACAATAGTTCTTCAGTTTTTGGCTCAGACTGGCATCGACAGTACTGTTAGGCAGTAAGCTTTCTGTATTTGTGGGAGGGGGAGGGCAGAACCTTCTCAGAGAGGAGTTGGTGGACTTGTGAGACTGTAGGCTGAGGCATGTCCAAGGTGTGTCTTGTGGAGCTGGGCCTTTGTCTGCCTGGGACTTGCGTAAGCCACACTAACATGCTCTTATGAGGATGTTAGGAAGATAATGGCACAGAGAGGTGACTTGGCTGCTTTCCAGGAGGGTACTAAAACCCCTACAGAATTCATAGGCTGCTTTGAAAATAGTTCTGAAGAAAACAGTAAGAGAAGCAGGCACGTGGCTGAATTGGGAGAAGAGGAAGAGCAGGCAGCAGCAGAGAGTTTTGTCAGAAAAGATGGTGCAAGTTACTTTCAGAGCCATGTGAAATGCAGAGCCTTTCAAAGGCAAAGTGCTTTTGCCAATTGAATAATTCAAAGTCCTTAACTGAAAATAATACTTTTCAATGCAGATGTGGAAGAAAGCTAAGGAAAACTTCTTTCCACAATGTAAGAGAGTTTGTAGGAGAGTACAACATTATGTTTTGTTATTTTGGTGCTTCAGTAAGCTTTAAAAAATGTAAGAGAGAAGAGTTCTAATATTGGCTTGTGTATGTCATTGCTCTGATCGAAGATCTTGCAAACCTTTATGGAGATATACAGTATTATCACTGTTTTTACAGTTGAGGAAGCAGAGAGCCTTTATGTTCTCTAGGGATTACTGGTGATTTATTGCTGGAATTACACATTGGTGGATTATGCAAGTGAGCATTTCTGGTTCTCTCTCAGTTATAGCAGTGTTGGTTTTTTTTTTTTTTTTGAAGACTAAACTGATTTCTCTGAACTTTTTAAAAGAAGTATTTGTTTTAAACACATCACATCTGATTTCCTCTCTCTTCTCTTTCCATTTACAAGTAATGCCTTAATTTTCTAGCAGAACTGCTGATTTGTGTTATAATGACAAAGGAATCAGATGTATTCTGACTTTCCCCAGACTTCAATTTTCTTTTCAAAGATAAAATTTTTGTTGTGCTTCTGCATTCTAAATTAACTTAGGTTATAAATATTAGGTAAGAGGGCAAATTAAAATTTCATGTTTACCTGTACAAATCTGAGATGCTGAAGAATCAGAGATGCTGAAGCAGTTGTCTTTACTACCACCAGCATAGGTACCTAATCTGCCTCTTCTGTTTTGGGTGTTGAAAAAGTGTCTAACTTAAGTTCCTGCTTTTAGAGTAAATTAGAAGAACGTCAGAAGAGATGATGTAGTTATCCAAAAGCAGACAGGAAACTTGGTTTCTCTAATATTTCCAGGAGGGTAAAATTCCTCCATTATTTTAAGTAACCCCTGCCCAGTTTTACTTTCACAATAGTATGCTAATGCTGAGCCTAAAAGACTTGCCACTTGACTGAAGCTTGGTGAAAATAGTAAATGGGAGAGTAAAGAGCAATGAAAAATGAATATTTTGTAAACAGGCTTTTGTTGAACAGCAAAATGGATTCAAAGAAATGTCCATGAAACACTTAAAAGCGTTTCACTTAAAAAGAATTTTGAGATTAATTAACTATGAATTATTTTAATACTAATTTGTGGTTTTAAGTGTTTTACATTATTAAAAACTGACATACAAAAAATTCGTTATTCAGTTTTTCAGATATATTAAAAAAATAATTTAAACCATGTTTTTCTGACTTGCTTGAAGGCTGTAGAGGAATGTAAACAATTGAAGGCTGTACCTTAATAACATTGAGAACTATTAAAAAAAAAAAGTGCTGAGGGAAGTCTATTAGTCTCTGTATGTGCCAAGTATGAAATTTGTGTGTAGGTAATTGAGGTTGCCTAACAAAACGTACCTTTGGAAATAATGCTTCACATAATTTTGTGATATTCCATGTGGAAATATAAAAAAAATATTTAAAAGTTGAAAAAAAAAGTTATCCATTCTTCTGTCATATCAGATAAGAGTAGCCTTTTATTGGCTGATCCATAAATTAAGAATAGTGCTCTTATAGCTATTACCACTTACAGCACAAAAAAAAAAAGAGAGAAAAGGATTTGTTTGTATAAAGGAAAATGTAGCCTTGAGGAGTTAAAGCTTTTGTACTATGCATTTTGATTCCTGTTTCTAAAAGGTCTTGATTACTTACTTTCAATGTGTGGTTGTGAAAACTTCACTGTATTACCATAATACATTCCTGAAAGGAGTTCAAATGTAGAAATGAATCCGTTCACAGTATCCACTGGACACTGAAATGGTGGGAACAGTCTGATGAAGGTTGAGGGCTGTATAGGGTTCCCATACAGCTAGTTTTTAGTTGCCTGCTAGTCTGTAGAGTCAGGTCAAGACTGGCTTCTAGCAGCCAAAGGATGTTCTGCACTGCTCTGGGGCAGTCCTGCTCCAGAAACGCCTGTCCCAGGGAGGGCAGCGTGCCACCGCTGGGGAGATGGCTGCAGAGCCAAGGACTGCCTGTCACCGTGAAGCTTTAGCTGGGAATAGTACTGACAACAAGCAAAACTTCCATTTCAGCTTTTAATTGACTGTTGTAAGTAAATTCTTGGTACATAACTTTTCTTTATACTCTTTTTATGTGCATATTTGTTGGATTTTATTTAAATAATTTTATACACAATATTGGAATAATCTGTTACACTGATGCACAGCTTGAAACAGTTCTTATTTACACTGATCACAGAAAGACAGAGGAGTGAGGACAAATACTTTACATTCACCATCTTTATCTGCATTTTTAGTGTAGTTAACCAGCACACATCACACACATCCATATCCATATTTATAAGAAACGTACTTATTTCTAGTTACACACATGAGCATGTAGGTGTCTCCCTTTCAAAAGAAAAAAAAAAAGAACTGCCATTTTCCCCAGATAACCAAAGACTTACAAAAAATGGACCTGCACATTGCACAATGAATGGAATCAGGCATAGAAATGTGGTGGCTGTGTTTGGACACTTTTGGTCACTGGGGCGCTTTGGAGAGTATTTTCACTCGTGGCAAGTTTTGAACTCCTATGAAAACTCATTCCTGAAAACTGCAATGTGATCTCTTGCTTTGGAAGTAGACCTACTGGACACTAACATATTTGGCTTAATGTTGTATAACAACACAAAACTGCAGCCAAAGGATGTTCTGATTTTTTTTTGTTTGTTTTTTGGGTTTTTTTAGAATATAAATTAAAAACACATTATTTCCTTTTATGAGATTAAGGCAGCAATGGAGAATATTGTGCTACAATGTGCATTTAGCTGTAGATAATGTTTATTCTCCTTGAGCGCATTTTTACATTTATAATCAAAGGCCAACATATTATTAAACTACACTGGCTGACTACAAAATCTTATAGTGGAGAAATAGGTCTTCTGTGATAAACTTGTTACATCAAAGTTGAATTTCTCGCCTTACAATATACACGTATATTCTATGAAAATTAAAAAAACTGGTAAAAATATTAAAATATTTCCTATACAGATGTACCCTTATCTAAGGTAAACTCTATTCACTGCTATAAAAAGGCATTAAAAATTAAGTAAAACACTGGTGTAAACAGAGTAAATGCTCACTATAAAGCTTTTATTTGTAAGGCAAATCTTTATCAGACCTATTAGAAGTTATTTTCAGTATGTACTATTTGGAGATTCTCCCTTTGTAACTGATACTACCCACAGCAAACAAAAGTGAAGTCTTGCAGATAGGTTCATAGAGAGTGCAACATAAATTACAAATGCAGATCACCTGCATGTCTGAGGCTGCTTGGCAGTGACCAAGAAACAACATGACACCTTTAAAAGAGAGCCAGCTTAAGGCTTAGTAATTTTCTTAGTTCACTGAATTATTTTGTTCCCTTATTAAAGAAATTAAACAACTTTAATTTAGTATGGCAGCTAAAGAAACACCTTTACAAAGGAGGTAAGCAAAGCACGCAGGTGGCCCAATATTGCCGTTAGTGCTTAGGCAAAAAAAGGCTCGCTGATGGCAACACGAAAGCTAATGGCAGTAATAGTGAACTTGCGTGATGGCTGCACTGCTGGACTGAGACTTCAGCCTCTCTGGCTCTCCCCTTCTTGGCTCCATCCCACCCACTTGCATCTAGAGACCTGCATGCTCTTCTAAGGAGGACAGTCTCACTGAATACAGTGATGATATCTGTGTCTTCTGGCTGTCTTCTGTTTCTCAGAGTCTGTAAGTTGATCATACAGTGATAGCAATTTGTCTAAACATATTCTGGTTTTGAATGGTGAAGGAAAATGGATCAAATTCTGTACTTAAAAGCAGCTATATTGCACTGTTAAGTTTTTCTGCTGGTTGAAATGTCTATCTGCACTCTAGTCTCTATAGTAGTCTGTGATGCATGTAGCTGCATCTAAATTCAGTCTTGGGCAGTGAACAGTACCACTGTACAACTGAATCACCAGCTGAGGATCTTGGTCCTATGTTGATTTAATTCTTATTGGGAACAATGTGCTAAATTTTTTGGCCTAGGAAAAGTTTATCTGTGCACAGCATGGGTTGCAAATCTTGTCATTCCCCAGTTCAGCTTAAGCTGTCAAAACCAAGTAACTGTACATCTGATCACAGCTGAGGAACACATGCATGCCTGCTCGGTCAGTCCGAGTGGTCTTGGCTGACTGTCAGCAAAACCTGTCCTTTGAGAACATGGATTAGAGCGGGGCAAGTGCTTGGTGAAATGTTCAGGTTGAAATCTGAGTTACAACAGACTGAAATTGCTGAACAAAAAAACATTTCCCACAGCACAGAAACACTCAAACATGAATGTTTGAGATACAACTATTCTCTGTACATGATCCTCTCTGAAACTCAGTGATGCGAGGTCACAAATGTGACAGGGCTTAACTGATTGCTTAACTAAAAAGATTTCCTGACTGCTTTGCAGTATCCTGCACTAATGTACCTTTTTCCTAAAGGAAGCCAGAATGTGGCTGGCTTTCTGATGTACCAGCTAATATTAGTTTAGTAAACAAAGATCTGTAATAATTCAGATGTCCAAGCAGCTCACAGATTCAGTCCTGTATGGTGATTTCTGGACAGCTTTGCTTGAAATAGTCCACATGCTACTTTCAGTTTGTATATAGATATGAACCTAGTAAGGTCACTTCAAGGTCCTGTTTCTGGCTTCTGTAATGTATTATAAACAGTTTAGCTTCATATTCGAACAGCTTAACTTTCCACCAGTGAGCTAGGTCAGCCCACAGTCACCAACAGGAATGTGGGTATGAATCAGAGGAAGGTAGACTGAAAAAGTGTCTTCCTTCGGAGGAGGCTTTCTGGAAGTGTTTCCAGGAGATCTGTACTATACCCAAGACTCCAAACTTATTCAAGGGTCTAATCTGAAACATAATGTTGGCCTTTAAATTAAGGAGATTGAATTCTTCCACATGAGCTGATCTGTGGACCATAAATATTCTTAGCCCTGAGAAAATAAAGTGTATCAGAACAAATGTATCCTATTTTACTACTCTGAGAGCCTCGGAGTACGCACATAATTTCTGCAGGTACATTATATATTGTCATGTGTTGAGCTATGATAACTGTCTTATGTCTGAGTCTTCCAGGCCCATTTTAAAATGCTTTAACCAGGCACTGAAAATAAATCATTTGTAAGTCTCATCTCTTTTGAATTTGCTGATCTACAGTTTATATTTGGTTCTTAGGAAAGAAGTTCTTAAATATTTGCCAGTGCCTCGTGAAACTTAGTGAATCAGCCCAGGATATGAATGAAGCTATCTACTCCCATAAAAGCAAGTATCTGCTAATTAATGCTGCATGAATTGGAAGAACTGCAAAAGAGACATTAAAAGCAAAAGTGGCTTCCTACAACAGTAACAGTACAAAATCAACTTAATTCATGTCAAAACAATAGCATAAGAAGTGGATGTATATACAAAATATTGGGGTTTGGCTTTTTTAAATAATGGCATTTAAATGGTATTTTGCTGAGAAGAAATGACCAATTATATGGAATTTCCTCTGGGAAAAATACATACATCATACATTACATGTGCAGTTCGGATACGTGTACAATAGTAACAGCCAAGTGTTTCTCCTATATTTTATATTTAAAATACCATGTTTGCTGCTGGGTTTCCTGCAAAATCCCTCTCTATGGAAAGACGTCTTTCAAGTGTTGCCAAGGTGTGTGCCTCAGGACATAACAGAACACAAGAAGGACTGGCAAAAAACATATGGTTCAAACAGGGGCTGAGCACTAAATAGCACTAGTGGTTTTTGGACAGCTGCCTATGAAAGACCCACTGTGCCAGAAATCTAAATCTCTGGAGTTTTAGTAATGTAGCTTTAGAACAGTACAAAGTATATGAAGACTTATTCTGATGAATGACAGCAGGAGTACAAAGAAAGTGGAGGATCTCTTTCCTTGGTGCTAACTTTCGGTGGCTTGATGAAAACATATGGATCACAGGCAGGTCTTTTTCACTGACAGGAGGGGAGGTGAGAAGAGAGATGATAACATGACAGCTGCTTCCTTTATCAGATTACAAAAAGGCTTTCAAGAAAATATTTTCTAGAACTGTCAAATGAGCTATTTAATTGTTTAATTCAATTCTTCCCACTGGCTTGTTACCAAAACAGCCAACATAATTAGCAAGCAGGTGATGCTGCATCTTGAATAAGCTTGTATCAAAAATTTTCTTCTTTTGGAAGCGGGCTGCTTACTCCATCAGCATATACTTGCCATCCCACAGGGGTATGTGGGACAGCACCCAGAGCACGTCTGTTCCTACAACAGGGATAGCTGAGGGAAACAGTGACCTGCTTGGCTGAAAATTTGACTGAGTTAGAGGGAGACTTGCAATTAAACCACATGGATAATAAGGACCTGACTGGGTGATTATTAGTTTTAAACTACAAGTGGTTGAACTGAAAGGAGATGAGTATCTTAGTGGCATTTTATATTTTCCACATTGAAAATATATTAGGCTGCTCAAAGCAGGTGTCTAGGAGGAGCTGGGTGCCAAAGTTGTGGCTTCTTATCGGTCTGTCTGTACCATATGACTGAGTTGAGGAAAAGAATACAACCTGGTCTTCACAAAGGTATTTGGCATTTGAATGGATGCTAGTTTGTGTCTAAGGGCATCATTTATTGTCCAAGAGGCATGAGGTAGTTGAGCATCTTATTCTGTGGAAAACTGAAGACATTGTTCTTCATCTCTGGGACAGAAGTTGTGGTTTTTTTGGGGAGGCTTCCTTTGGGCAACATATTGAACTTAAAGCCTAGCTGTGCAGTCATGCGATGTGTATTATTTATCTTTTTCATTAGGGCTATTCCTGGTTATGAGATTTCTGCTTTCTCTGATTTGCCTGTTGTCTTCTGTATAGATTGCAAGTTCTTTGTCTATACAACCTCAGAACAAGATGGCAATAGTGCAGTGGAGTCCTGAGCTGTAAGTACTATGCTAAACCTAAAGAAATTATACAGTAATAGGAATGAAAATAATGTAGTAGATAGTTGCCTTGGATGTTAGTATTATAAATACAGTCAAACCCTAACATGCTGGGTAAAGTGGATTTCACTCCCATGTTAAGATAGCTTTGCTCCTATTTCAGAGCCAAGTGATGTTGAAATGTACATTTTCCTGCTGGGTTTTGGTAAATGGATAGTGGTGATGGGATGTGTCACAAGTGAACACTGATGCAGGCTGTTAGCAGTTCCAGTCGTGAGTGAACCAAGCAATGCATCATGTGACAAGCTATTAAAGCTCCACATTAAAGAGCCCCCAAGAGTTTCAAAACTTGGTAGTTATATCTGTGCTAAGAAGCTTTTGAGCCGTGCCAAGCCAGTGACTGAAGCAGCTGCATTATTGAAAAGTAAGCTTTATAACAATGAAAAGATTCTCATGTAGTTTAGCAAACAATAAAAACGGGATTAACAATTAAGTTGGTGGGATAGCTTTTTTTTGAAGCCCTCAACTTATTTTCAGAGTTTGGCCTCTTGTGTAATTATGGAACTAGAACTGCAACATTTGAAATTCCTTTATTATTGGAATAAATTTAATAACAGGGTTTAAACAGCTACTGGCCTTCAGCTGGGCCAGAAAATATGACCTCCTTTATAATTAGAGGGAAGTATCCTTTGGGTTTAAAACGCTGTTTAAATAAAACTACTATTTGTCACAGAGACCCTTTAAGAAAAGGGCAATACTTAGTATGTTCCAAAGTATTGATTATGTTGGAGGAAAAGGATAAATAAGGAGAGAAATTTCCCTTCTGGTATTTTAAACAGAAATAAATGTTAAATGGAAAAGGCCAAAATCCCTTGAGACTTTTAAACTGGGCTATTTAAAAAAAAAAAGGAAAAAAAACCCCAAACAAACCTCAACAATAATTGTATTATAAATAAAAAAGCCCCATCCTTTTAACTGGTCTTTTTAAAAAGAGGAAGCACTACATACATTTAAAAGACAAGCTGAGTTGAATGTACAAAGGCAAAAAAATTCAGAGGTAAGGCCCAGAGGTAAACTCTGGGCTGGATTCAGCTGAGAAGCTACTACCTCTGAAAATTACTATAGATCTAGTGATAAATAAGTACAAGAAATAACTTAAAGCTACCAAATCTAGTGATCACTTGGAAGATACTACAGTGATAAGTGACCACAGAATAAGAACAGCACCCAAATGCAGAGTTTGTTCTGTATCTTCTACCTTGCATAATGCTACCAGAGATAAGAGCTGGAATACGCTTGGAGAGCTGAGTATGCCTAAAATATCCTTCTAAATTATTCAACACAATGCTACTATGGTTTGGTAGGTGAATCCAGGTTAGATTATAATAATAGCATGTTCATAGCAGGAGAATAAAGCTAAAAATTGGTATTTTTGTGCCTCTGGGTAGATGATGTAATTCTAAAAATCATTCTCTCTTCCTGTGTGTTTTACATTCTTTATTTGGAACAAAATAGAACAAAAAGATGAAAGTCTGTCTATTTGCATGTCACTTTAATATTTAGCTGAAAAAGTCTGTGGAGTATGGATCATATTGTAATGCAATTTTAATTGTTGATAGAAGGGAATATATTTTTCATTAAATACAGTGTGGTTTTAAACTGTATTCTGTACTTAGCTATAACAGGAATTCTGTTCCTGCTGCCCTTCAGCTTGTATAATTAAACTGGACAGAAAATGGCATGGACATATACAGACAGCAAAGACAATCTTCTTCACCAAGAGAAGAAACTGATAACAAACCACTGAAAATGAAGCACAGAGTCTTCACTTCAGAAGGATGCAAACATATCCCAAAGGATAGTATGGCAAGAAAGCTGTTGACATTAGTATTTAGTTAAAGTTACTCTTTCCTCATAATTGAGATGTACTCTTTCCTTAGATCTAAGAACGTTCAGGTGTTGTTGGTTTAAAATAGGTCGTGGCATGAATATCTGAAGTAATTATTACTGTCAGAAAAGTTTAATTCACTCCTTCATGATAAATGAGCATTTAACTTATGTTGATTGCTTTTTTTTTTTTTTCTCTGCTCCCCCCTCCTCCACTTCTGCCAATAGCAAAACTCACAAGTTTTGGTCATGTAGGGATCTCATGGCACCAAAAGATATAAGAAAAATTAAATGGAGTCTTTAAAGATCATTTGAAGCCAAGTAATAGAAGGGAGGCATTGAGAACAGAGAGCAGATGTCTTCCCTCAAAGAGTCAGTAGATAAGCTCTGAGCCAGCCTGGTCCAAGCATAATTGAGGGAGCTTTGAACTTGACTTTTCTGTATTCCCAGTTTAACTTAACATATTGGCTTTTTCTTCAACCTGGTGGCTGTCATATTGTTAGCCAGTGTTGAAGCTGTAAGGGAACAGAAGTTGTTTATTATTGATTCAAATATATAATTGATTCAAATGATGATAGTGAGAGATGTTTTAAATACATTAGTTGACAATTCTAGAGTTACAAAGATATTCAAAATAACAGATTGTAACTAAATTTCTATGGCTTCCAGTTTGGAGTGAGAAATGTGATGAATATAAAGGCTATTTAGTTAGCTCTCAGTACAGTTTTAAAATTCAAAACTGCTGAACATAGCCTAGAAGAAAATTTTTCTGCTTGTTTGGTTATGGTAGTCAGTTTTACAAACTTAAACATCATGAACAAATCACTAACTATGTGTTAGCATAGTTTTTTGAAGTCAGCAACAAATTAGTGTGCCCTAGTGGCTGCCATGGTTTGAGGTATCATTTAGGAGTTTTATTTGAGTACAGTCTTTTCTAACTTAAGTGGAATTCATTTGCTTCCTTTTTGCTGTTATAGATTTGGGTCCAGAAAACCAGTACCGTGTAGGAATGGCTGTTTATAGCCCATTTGCACAGAAACATCTGCCTCTGGAAAAATCAAGTTATTACTTACAGATGGGATGTTAAATATTCAGACAACTGAGGGCAGGAATAGGGGAAAGAGAAGGCAGGAAGAGATGCTGTGCCACATCAAATAAATTGTGGTCATAAAACAGGAAGCCTTTTCTTCCTGCCTCCATTCTGCATCCCATAAATCTACACTTGGATTATTTCCTTTAAAATTCAAAATTGTACTTCAAACAGTGTTTTTTTCAGAGTAAGCAAAAGACAAATTTCTTTTTTCAATACCAACATACAAACTACCATTATAAAATCTGGGTCATGTTTTGAGGTGATGTGCATAATTCTAGTTGCTTTCAACTTTGAAGACTGAAAGTGGTCTGGCATGAATGCTGATAAGTGTAACAAGATTCATATTTGCATCCTTTTTATCTCCTACAAAAAGGACTTTATTTCAGTAAGCTCATTTTATTTGCTAAAAGGAAAGCAGTGTTTGGAATCCTATAGCATATTTTTCATGGCTGCTTAGGAAGTCTCCAGCAGTGTTTTCAATCAACCGTAGGCCTGTGGGGAAAGCCTATTCCACGTAACCCAGCACATATTTTCATCATGGCCATTATGTCTAAGCTCTGACACTGGATATTTGTTTTGCTGTTTACCATGTGTTGTGGTGTATAATTAGAGTTTAGGAAACATTATTTCAGACTGCTGTGCAATAACTGAGGGAGAGGCTGTGACCTCTTCAGATGCACATGATAGTTTGGAAATATGTTCATTTCTTAGTGACATCTCGCTGTATTCAGATACAACCTGAAATACTGTAAAATTGTGGGTTCTGCTTAGTTGAGGCAGGAAGGTGCCAAAAGCCTTCCAACAGAGTTGATGCATATGGTACTGAGCCATCTGCATCTTGTCATGCTGACAGGAAAAAAGAACCACAGACCTGCACAGGTATCCACTATGAGGATACTGGTGCAAACCTGTAGCTGTTGCTAAAGACAGGAAAGGGTTGGTATCAGGAGAGGAAGTGTGGTAAAAGGAGTACAAACCTTAAACTGCCTGACATTTCCTTGGGCCACGAGTTGGTGCTCATTTTCAGGTGTGATGCAGTAAGCTAGTCTCTAAACCAGACAGGAAGAAGAGGAAAAAGTCAGCCATATGAAGTGGGACTATGTCTGTAATCCCCAGTCTATAATGAGGAAGTGGCATGAACTTTATTTAAAACGGTAACTTAAATCTTTAATATCGCTGCATCGTGTGATTTTAAGTTAGTCACTGAGAGAACAAGCTGATTATAAGCCCCTTGGTATTAGCCTTTAATATAAGAAGCAACAGTAGAAAGTTTATGCAAATACTAAGTCCAAATATTTAGCAAGTGCATATGGAAAAGAACATCAGGAACAAGTTGGTATCACAGGCCTTACATCCCCCGAATTCACACTTCTCTGTTAGCGCTGTAGTGAGGTTGACTAGTCCCAGTGGAGAGGAAGGAGGTACTATTTCTCAGCACATCTCCCTTCTCCACCCTGTGCTGTGCCATTTGGGATCATGTGTAGATTTTGGTTTATCATGAACTTTCAACCAATTTAAGGAGTTCCCATTAGACTAAGTGGATACTTTTCCCCATAATTTTAAGAGCCACAATTTAGGGCATCATATCTTAGTGTAGTTATTTGGATGTAATAATATACTAGCTTTTTGCTATATTTCACATGGAGAGACTGAAGAGTTGCTGTCTAGAGGAGCTGTAAGAGACAAACCAGAACTTGCTAACACTACGAAAAGAATAAGCAAATGTGGTTTTGGCCAAAGGCATCTGCATCCCAATATCAGTAAACTTGTGCAAACTGGCAAAGCCTGTTGGGCCAGTACAAATTATTTTTTGCTACTTAGGTTCTACTAGAAAATGGGTTTGTAAACCCCCAGGAATGGAACAAAACCAAAGGGCTTATAAAATTGCTGGAAATGAAAGCTAGAAGTTGTGCACAACACTGAGATGCTGGAGCTGATGAAAACAGGGCAGGTGAAGAGGAGCTCCCACTTTGGAGTGCCTTCTGAGGTGAACAATAAGTGAGGTGACTATAACATTTCAGAAACAAGGCATCTATCTCTCTGGGCCTGCCAGGTCAATGTCAGGGGGATGTGTCTTATCTAGGTAAAGGGTGAGGTCCTATTTTCTGTTTAATTCTCTCTGTGGTGGTGGTTCAGTGATTTGCCCAAGAGAATCAAAATCTTCCTAAACTATTGTGTAACTCTAGCTGGAGGAGAGTGATAGAACTAGGTGTATGTCAGAGTCCAGATTAGGTTTTAAAATCATGACGTGACAGGACAAAAATTGATGCTGCATAGTGGTGAGGAGTCTTACTTCTGAGCAACATTAGAAGTTTTAAGACTATAGATAATTTACTATGACACTGATAAAATTAATATGATCAGTGAACCTTAATCCTGTGCCATTTTGAACTGATAAAGAAAAGTACAGGGAGGTGAACTGTAAGGGAACACAGATGTGTTTTTTTCCCATAGAAACAGATTCTTTTAAGTAGAACTAATATATTAATATTATGCATAAAACTACAAATGAATTTAAAAGAATAATATTAAGGTTGCAATGTTAAATTTCTTGCTGTTAGGCAAATCATTAGAATAAGACGGTCACAAATTGTTTCTCCCTCCGTTTCTGCTTTATTCAGTGTGCAGACCGGGTATATTACGTATTAAGTGGGGTTATGTGGTGCAAGATGCTGCTGTCTAGTACCCTGGTTCTTTTACTGAAGTAGTTAAAAAGCAACAGGCTAGATGAGACCATAAGTGATATCAGAATTTTTTTGATTTCCAGATCTATTTCAGCACCTTGGTCTATCTTGAATATTAAGTTTCTTTAAGCATTCTGATAGTAGTCATGAACCCAATAGAAAGATCTGCACTAATTCTAGCATTGGCAGAATGTTGAAGCAGTTCCAGGAGATAGAGGATAAAGATACATATTTGATGGCAAAATTCAAATACACAGTGGCTGCTGTTAAAGACAGAGAGAGTACTGGGCTAAATGAATCTATGGCTGTGACCCAGTAAGGCATGTCTTCTCTTCTCGTTGGATCTTCATTAAATGAAAGGCCACCCTGAACACAGGGCTACTTTGGGGGCACATCCCACCCTCCCAACATGTGGATATGTGTTTAGAGACACTTACAATGCTAAGATAGAAGTCTGAATTAACTTTGTACATATAACAGTTTACAGCACTCCAGTAAAGAATGAATAAAGCGTACATTGGACTGAACGCTGTTTAGGTAGAACTGTGTGAAGACCATCCCTCATAACTGAATATGAAGATACCATATGTGTATATATTTTTTGTTAATAAGGAAAAAAATAATCTGATCAATCAGATTAACTGCACACATCAAAAATATTTTTTCAAAATTATTATGGTGCTTTCTGGAAAGCTATTTTTTTATCTAGAAACTCAAACAGCATGCACTAATCCTCCCTCAAAACTCCAATTCATCTGACAATTGGATCCAAAAGGTCATTCATAAGTAATAAATTTCAGGAGTAAGAGAAACAAACTGCCAACTTAGATCCAGCCATTTCATTTCATAGCAAAATTTCATGACATTTTATTAGTGTTCCACTTACTTCTTTAAAGGTCCCACGCACATTCATAAATTTATAGATAATATAGGCAGGCACAAGTATCATTGAAGATAATGCTATTCCCCAGCCAATGCGATTTGCCCAGACAGGGAAGGTGTAGTCATCGTAGGTCAAAGGTTTGAAATTTATTATGCTGACTATCACGACAAACTAGGGAGGAAAGAATAAAATGAACCATAGTTTTGAGATGAAGAAACTTAGTGGAAAACCGATTTCATGTGTTTTATTAGGCAGCTGCCCTAAGGTATATTTCAACCCAGATTTACCATTTACCTTCATCCTGTTTACTTTGTGCCTTTTACTGCTTTAAATTCTTGATGTATTTACTAATATTAACCATTTTAACTACTGGGCAGAAATTATTTGATATTTTGGTAGGAAGGTCAGGTGGTTGTCAGCTACTGCCTCCTTTAAACGAGTGTTACAGATATAAAAAAGGGATTCTGTAGTAAAGAAAAACCTCTGCAGGATCTATTGTTTTTACCTTCTTTGTTTCCCAGAGGCATTAGGCTTCATTTAGAAGTTTTGTACACATTTTTCAATGAGAGGCATGATGCAAACTCCAGCATGATACATTTACTGGGGAAAGGTCAAGCAGCCCTAAGGCCTGGAAAAGAAAGTTGTTTATTTTCCTACTGGTATTACCCCATCTAGTACCAGATGCA